>NW_007726713.1:113306-136005 GCF_000696425.1 Galeopterus variegatus
AAAAAAAAAAAAGTTACAAATGCTATATACTAAAGCTCTTAATTTAGGGAGAATTTCTGAACCTCCTTCTAACTCAGGCTTTCTTTTTTCCTTTTGGAGAAATTCCAATAATATTTGTAATCTGGTTTTCCAGTCTGCATCAAATTAGACCACCTAAACATAGCACAGGCAGGAGAATGGAGAAGGGAGAAAGTAAGACCAGGCATGGTAATATTAGCAAAGAGTAAAAACTTGAAGAAATAAGGTAAAAAATCTATAAAAAGCAGAAAGACGAGTTCAAAAAAGACTACAGTGATAACCTTGAAGACATCAATGAAGTAAACTATATAGTGAACAATGCTACATGAGCATTAACACTAGGTTATTAAGAAAAATATTAAACTATGCTCAAGTAAGTTCAGAAAGACAACGGAGTTTAAAATTCATTTTTATATTCAATGTAAAGAGTTGTAAAATAATAAGCTGCCTACTTCATGGTCCTTTTCTTCATACTCTGGAATACAAGGATACGTGTAAATGTTTACAAATTCAGGTGCTAAGAGTTTTGCATGTACAGCAGTACTTTTGCCATCTGTTTCATTTGGATGTTTAATGATGTCAATCTTCAATGGAAGCTAAAGTAAAAAAAAAAAAGGAAAATGAAATAAATATAAAAATTCTAATTTTGTGTTAATAAAAATGGTTTTTAAGGCTAAATAGTAAGCTCACAATAAGTTTCCATAAACATACTTATGACTTAAAAGTCATAGTTTTTTAGACCAAAACACTAAGAATGGTGATAGTCATTAGGCAAACCCAAATTTCTTTCTCAATGTTGTTAATCATGTAATAGAACAACAATTTTCAATTCATTTAACATAGAATCTGCTCTTAAAGCAAAGCTCCAATGTCATTTTTATTTAAGTTATATGGGTATTGAGTCTAATTCCTCACACTTCAGTATCTGTGCCAAGAACTTTTTTTTAATAATTCCTATAAATGCTAGGTTTGTTTACTTTATGCTATTTTAAAAGGAAATATAAGTTTGGTCAAAAGCTTCAGACCTAAAATTCAAGTCAAAATTCTATTCCTTGTAATTCCTTTCAGGTCAAAGGTATTATCCTCTACTGTGAACATCATGATTTTCGGTAGCACATTTTTAACAGCACAAATCAAATATTTATCAATTGTAAAAACAGTAACAGAATAGATGTAAGAAGTGTAATCTTTATATCACAAGTGGTCTTGCCTAAGTATTTCTCTTAAAGTTTCATTATTTGTAATGGACTATGTTCCTGCCTCTCTGCAAAAATAATATTCTCTTAGATATCTTGAGTTAGATTTTTCTATTATTTCATTTGACTTGCTTGGTTTAGCTCTCTTTGTAATGCCTGTGCAAGTCCTACATTCAGCCATGATTATGAAAGTAAAAGCCTAGTCATATCCCCACTATATGCAAAAAGCTCTACTGAGATGGGTTCTTTACTTCAGATTTTAAATGACTTATTGTTATATTAGGTACTCTCCACCATCTCCAAGCCCCCATACCATACTAAACAGGCAGAATTCTAGTAATCTACCCTGGGGCACAAAGTTATTTTACCCTGGAATACAAAACTATTTAGCTGTGTTTTAAACTGTACATATTTAAAACGTATAAACTAATACCATCTCCAAGCCCCCATACCATACTAAACAGGCAGAATTCTAGTAATCTACCCTGGGGCACACAGTTATTTTACCCTGGAATACAAAACTATTTAGCTGTGTTTTAAACTGTACATATTTAAAACGTATAAACTAATACATTTTAAAATACATTACACCCTTGAAACCATCACCACAATCAAGATAATGATCTGCCACTGCCAAAAGTCTTCTTGTACGCCTTCCTTTCCCTCTCCCCATCAACTACGGCTTCCAGCTCTCAGACAACCATTGATGGTTGATGAATAGAGTTGAAAATTCCAAAAGCTATCACTAACATTTCTGATCAGCTGGCTATCTTGAAGGATATCATTTACATCAAGAACACAGGACTGAGTGTTACTTATAGATTTTACAAATCATGTACCTAGCCTATAGCTATCACTAACATTTCTGATCAGCTGGCTATCTTGAAGGATATCATTTACATCAAGAACAGAGGACTGAGTGTTACTTATAGATTTTACAAATCATGTACCTAGCCTATTTTTTAAAATTACACAATAAAAAGAGAAAGTTTTATAGGCTAAAATCTATAATTATAAGACAATTACATGAAATTTTTGCTCCTTGGACCCAATACAGATATTGTCCGTTATCCATGAGTAAGCCTGAAATTTCTGGCACTATGAAACCAAAGCACACAAATAGATCAAATCATGGAAACACATGTTTGTGTTCTAATTCATATTTTAAAAGAAAATCCTTTTTAAACAACAACAGGATACAGAGTAAAACTAAGAATGTTGACCAGAGGGCAGTTTGAATAGAGATGTCCGTTTTCAAACATGTAATCAGTCTGTTTTATAATACTTATGTTTTCTACAAGAGATAAACCTTTCTGCCCAAATTTATCAAAATGCCATTATCAGGGAGACTTAAGCATTTTCCCATGTAATTATCAACTTTCCCAAAGACAGTCTTATAAATTCTAGGGCTCTAATAAAAATGTTTTCTTTCACCTTATTATTTTTTCTCCCCTTTTTAAGAAGCCCAAGAGTACCTTTTATCTTTACTTATGCATTTCTTATGACTTTAAAAAATCATATTCGGCATTAAAATATAGTTACTTATGAATTTATTCCTTAGACTAAAATTTAAAGCTTGAGAGGGATTTACTCATTATGTAGTAATCTTCCCTTCCCAAGCAGGTTACCTAAAAGCAAATGCTGATTTGTTAATGTAAATATAAGGTACCAATTAGAAAGAACATTTTGTAGAGTTTGTATTATTATTTATGTATTAATATATCAAATTTTACATATGACCTTCAAAAACAAACACTTTAGAACAGGTTCGGATCCTATATGGGGATGGCCGGTCACCGCTCACTGGCTGAGGGCGGTGCAGCCGGTCTCAAAGAAAAAGCCAAAAAAAAAAAAAAGAAAATTCTGCACAGTCTAGACCATTTAGAGCTTACCAAACACTTGGCATAGTGTTTTGAGTCATTTCTATTAACAGTGGACAGGAGACCACTGATTTAGAAAATAATCCTCTATTACTAAATTTCTGTGAAAATATCGGCCCTGTAAATATATTTTTGATTTGTATTATTCTGATCTACAATCCTTTTTGAACACCGCATATTCTTAAGATAAAACTTTTAATGGGATACTTTCTTTATATGGCCATGGTTTAAACAAATTAATTCTGTGTATACTTCAAAAACTATACTTTGAAATATAACATTCCTATAAAATAATGGGAAACTTAAAAAGAATTATCACCCTCAAACTCTTGGTTTTTCTGAGCAAACTGTGAAGCTTATATTAGATTACATACTTCTTTATTCTTGGCCAGTAAACTTTCCATTAACCTTTTTGTGTAATTTTAAACCCTAGAGGAGAGCATGGATTTGCCAAAATGACACAGGTTAAACTGAAATTCAAGAAGCAAAGTAAGTGTTAAAGTACTTTTCTTACTTCAAATTTAAATGAATCTTAAAATCACCACACAAAAAGTTTTTAAATATAGCTACAATTTATTTTCTTACTGGTACATTTTAATGAGTCCATGAATAGAGTTTAGTCTTTCTAAACTCCTAATAGCAGTCAATTTTATGCATTATTTGATTTACTCTTAAAAATTCGAGTCGGTACTAAACAAGTTAATATGTATGTAATAAATTCTTCTTTGATTGTGTAGACATGATGTTCTATGGACCTTTTACCTATATAAAAGTAATCATGATAAGCACCAAAAAATATAAAGGTAAGTAATCAATTCAAATCAACATTTAAATCTGGCTTAAAATTACTATAATTATAACACAGTCCAATGAATAGGTATTATTTTAGTTTAGTTTTGATCACTGACATACGCTCCATCTCCATGTACAGGACAGGGCTAAGTCACAAAAGCTTAGGCAAAAATCAACTCAGTTATACTAGGATTGTATTTTCTCAAGGAGCAGTCTAAGGACCTGAGGTAGTTTTGAAGCTTCTTCAGGTGGTCTATAAACTTGTTTTTTTCAGTATTCATGTTTATACAACCCTTTTTTTCTATATTTTAAATAAATTATAATCATTAACAAAAGTAATGTCACTAAAAACATTCATTTCAGACCCAAGTGTTTTTCCAGAGACAAGAAAAACAAGTAAGTTTAGCAGTCTATAGGATTAAATTTTTCATTAATACAATTCATTTTCACAATGATATTATTTTATCAAGCTTACCTATTATGTTAGAGCTGGTACATATGAAATTTCTTTTTAAAATCTATCTTCCTACTTTCAAACTATTAAATTTTTTACCAACCTTCACATGTGGAATCTGTTCAATAGGTACATTTTCAACTGGGACATAACATGTATAGCAGTAAAACATTCTTGAACCACCACATTTGAGACACTTTGATCTCCCACTTTGCTGAGCTTTTCGAAGAACTTCTTGAGATGCTAAGCATAAGTTTTGAAGAAGATCTTCTGAAGATACAAAAGTAGTTTGTGACGGTTTTGTTTCTACAAGTTTTGAATTATTTTCTTCACTTTCTTTGAGAAACACAGGTGGACTGATAGACATTCTTCATTCAAATCAAAGTTCAAGATCTATTTCTAAAACACATATCATAGGTGCACTGTAAAAAAAAAAAAAGAAAGAAAAACAAGTCGGGGTGGGGAAACAAAATAAAAACAGAAACATTTTACTCATTTTCTCTGCAAAGAAAATCACTCAATTTAATTCACAATTGTGTACTGTTATTAGTACTTATTAACAAATATTAATAAGTTTTAAAAACCACTAAATTAGTATGCTTTAAAATATAAAATTAAAGGGCCGGCCCAGTGGCGCACTGGAGAGTGCGCCGCTTGGGAGTGCGGCGGCGCTCCCGCCGAGGGTTCGGATCTCATGTGGAGACCGGTTCCCACTCACTGGCTGAGCGTGGTGCGGGCACAACACCGAGGGTTGCGATCCCGTTGCCGGTCCCCAGTACGGGTGTGACACCGAGGGTCGCAATCCCGTTATCAGTCAGTAAAAAAGACTCGGATAGCATGTGGAGACCGGTTCCCACTCACTGGCTGAGCGTGGTGCGGGCACAACACCGAGGGTTGCGATCCCGTTGCCGGTCCCCAGTACGGGTGTGACACCGAGGGTCGCAATCCCGTTATCAGTCAGTAAAAAAGACAAAAAGGAAAATATATATATACATATATATATAAAATTAAAAAACAATGACCTCAAAAAAACAAATTACAGTTACCTTCCTGGGCCATTCCCTCCATAAAAATAGAAAGATGCTATCTTAGAAAAACTATTTCAGATATAAAGTTTAGGTACTGACAACCCATTTTTTAAGAACTCTTTTTGTTCCAGAAATGGCTATTTTGTTTTATAAGTATTAGGAATTCAATGATTTCATGTAAGTTTCAGCCAGGAATATATTCAACCCTGCTGGCTCTGACTTTGAATTGATATTACGTGACATCGAATCTCATGCTGAACTCTAATGAAAATAGAAGGTTCTGATGAAATCAATAAAATTTAGTTGGATATGTTCTAAAAGATATATTCCTCTCCAACTTAAAACACACACACACATATCCACTAAATATCTATTGAAAAATGAGAGACATCTACTACCAATTATAATTTGTAAAATATCACATAAAGTAAAATATATGATCATATAAATTTTTAAATTTTACAGAGTAACATTTCTACTCAATCTAGGAATTTATATTGCTTTAAAAAATATATACACCATTCAGATTCTTTAGTACTAGAGACAAAACAGTACAATAACTTTCCCATTTAATATTTTCTTCAAGAAGGTTGATGACTGCCAAAGTTATTTGCATACCCTGTAAGCAAGATATCTTTCAAGGGAGAAAAGAGCCTGGGGCCTTATTGATTTGATATGCATTCCACAGCTATAATACGATTATCTTATTATAAAGCCTTACAGCATTGTGGTGTTTAACGGTGAAGCTCCAGAGACTTTGAGTACAAACACTGACAGAAGAAATGCTATGACTCCAACAGGTAACATTCTGTGGTCTCCCAAATAGAAAGCTATCAAAAAGTCCTGGGAAACATAAAGTGCAACCTAATTTGCTAACAAAAAAGTTAGTGACTCTAATTTAATTAGTCATCAAGAGTTTTTTTTAGATTGTGAATCCCAGTGAGCTTGAGACCCAAATAAAGAGATGCAAAGAAAAGATGCTGGTCATTGAAGGAAAAGGAAAATGTACTTGCCAAATTTAACCAACAGGAAAACCAAAATCCAGTGAATATTTTTGCTGTATACTGATTAGGCACAGATTTACATTTTGAGTTGCTCAGAGAAAGTGATATTTCAGAACAATGGTCCAATCTCTTCTTCCTGTCTCACAAATGAAAAACATTACCTACTTCTGACCGCCACGCCAAATCACCTGCCTAAAAATGGCTTTCATCTTTGAGAACATGCCCTCAGTGACTAGAATATAGGATAGTAAGCTGCCAACTTTTCTTGAGTCTCAGATTCTTTTAGAAGTCACGAAACTCTTGGATCTTATCCCTAGAAAATGCATATACAAACACAATATTTTGCACACAATTTCAGGTGATTTGCAGATCTACTGAAGTCCATCAACTGATCCAGGTAAAGAAATAACTAAGATAAAAAATTCATTCTAAGAACAGAAGCTGCCTTAAAAGTTTGGGAAGAGATCCTTTCTGTCCCCAGATATCAGAGCTACAAACACTTTGTTGGCCAACAGAGTGTTAATTGTCACAAGCCAATAATGCTCTCATTGCTGCACTTAGGAAGCTAATAAGGTTCATCTAATCCTTCTTAGTTTGGCTTTGTTCTGGTGTTCCCTGAGGTTTTTACAGAGAAACGTTTTTAGGCTGTAATAGTCATGAGTTATTCAGATCGTGGGACTCATTTGAAAAAGAAATTGGACTGGACTAACTCAACCTTACTTCATTTCCCTGTGTATTCCAGTAGCTATTTAGTGGGTTTGCATGTGCCACCAAAAGGCCCAAGCATAGTAGGGGCTGAAGAATGCATCACCTGCGGATGCAATGAAAGTCAATGTGGTCTCCTGACATCGGATGCAATGAAAGTCAGTGGAAAACTACTGATGAGATTCTGAAGTTATTCTAGGGACCTAAAAGTGCATTCCTCCTGAGATGCCTCAGAAATATCAACTTGTATTTCATTGGGATTCCATCCACATAACTAAATGGATATTTGCGAAGCCTTATGACCCACCACAAAATTCAAAGGGAAATGTTTGTGGCTCCCTCCCCTGCCTCACTTACACATTCTCACCTATGGCTGAGGTAGCCACATAGAAGAAGCCAGCAGTTGTAAATCACGGTCAGCTCTCTTTCTCTGAAACCATATAATCAGGGCTTCTGTCCTGCCCTAGCCAACAGCCTGCCTCAAACATGTACAAATCACCTGTCACAAACAGCAGTTATTCAAAACCTTCAAAACATACTTGTTAACATCAAATATGTGTGGGGAAATACAACCGGAGTCATGAGGATTAAAGAGACTTAGAAAACATTAAGACTGGTACAAAAGAACTAAGAAATAGTTTTAGCATTTTGATGGTGCATCCATCATTCTCCAACTTAGGCTGAAAAAAATTAGTTTTTATTCCTCCTTCTACCTAATCCCAGCCGCCCGTCCCCCACCTACCTGCCCCAGCCAACTAATTATACTAAGTTGTGCCAGTTCTACCTAGCACGTAATCCTCTATTTTCAGTCTTGAAGTCGGAACTCTAATTCAGTTCCTTATCAACTTATAGAAGGGCTATAGCAATCTCTTATATCTGTTTACCTTTGAGCACTTATAAGTGGTTCCACGTATTTGACATGGAAAAATGTACTTAATTTGGAGATACCTTTTAGTGAAGCTATCACTCCTAGCATTCAACTCTATATGAGCAGAATTCTCTCCTGATCTCACCTATTCCTAATTCTTATGCAATAGGAGAAATTAAACAAATACTTGTTAACTAAATCAAAACCATTTCGAAAACTGCACCCAGTAGCTACTGAAGTATCTGACAAACGACCTTTAGGGACCATCTGCAGCCTGGCACAAGTAACAGCCTGGCGATTTTTTTTTTCTTTTGCAAAACAATAATGGAAAAGACTCCCAGCTTTTCCATGATTGTAAGTTGACTCGCCTCCCAATAGAACATTATACAAAACTCCCCTGCTCTGTACTGTGGAACAATTCAGTACTAGATAAAACCCAGTTCAAGTTTTCTTTATGGAGTATTTTTAAGAACCTGGTCACATAATAAGTACAGGTCCAACGACTCATTTTTTACAACCCTCACCTTTTTTATACAGGACTAATGGCCACTCCCACTCCACTCATCATATGGCAGGCGGACTGTCTAGGGTTAGTTTTTCATGGTTCACTGGGGTTCAGTCATAAATAGTCCTTAAATGTCGCGACCTTAAGTATCGATTTTATCATCTGACTCGCCGAACTGACACCTGAAAGTGTTAATATACTTCCGTATGTATCCTACATTCCCAATAAACAATAGACGTAGGAAACAGACTCCTTTGCTTATTATGTAACCATACTCTTAATATTTTAAGTACACTGCACGGCATTCCTATACCATGTACCAGTACGTCTGTACTACTCTTTACCTTCCATGACTACCAATCCCCCGAAACCACTCCAAACACTAAAAAATAAAGAAGGGACTGACTTTGCCAGGACAGACTTTCCTTGCGGCGGAAAACACTGAAACTCACTGCTGGGGAAAAAAAAAATTTTTTTTTTGAGGGAAAACTTGGAAGCCTTTTTCCCAAAGGGCCCGCAAGATCCTAAAAACGCAAGCGCCATCGCAGGGACCGGGGTCCCCTTCACATGCGACACCCAGCGCGACCTCCGCTAGGGCCCTGACAAGGAACGTTTGTTTCCTGCAGCCAGACGGCTCGGGGCTGTCCACCGAACGCCAGAGACACGCGGAGACCAGCACCAGGGGTTGGAGTGGGACTCAGACCTGCACAGCCCGCGGGTTCTCGCGCAGCTCCACGCGTCTTCCGCTCCAGCCGAGCCCGAGCACGAGCCGGACCGTGATCGCGCACGGACTAGGCGGAGCGCTTTCCCAGCGACACCAGAGGGAGGAGCCAGACCGTTGCTATGGCACAGCGCTGCGCCCGCCCAGCAGCAGCAAAGGTAACGGGCGGGGACTACAGCTGGGCGAGGTGAGACCGGAAGTCCCGTCTCAGGAACTCACTCAGCGGGCGGTGTGGCCCTTCTGAGAGACTCCGGCGGGAGCAGGGCCGGGGTCGCCTGAGACGGGCCTCACGCCCTTCAGGCCTGCGCCGGGTTCCCTCTCTTGTCTGGCCTGGGCTACCTAACTGGAACGCGGTATGCGGATTGCAGTACAGGTACTCTTAAGACATAGGTGCACTGAGTTGTGAGGAAATGCTGATGCCACAGAACACCTTCTGTTTTACCAATCCCCAAAATATTTTAGTTGTGGGAAATTACTTCTGTTACATTTTTGTGGACACGTATTTCGTGGGCTGTATAGTAATGAAAGCTATTAGAAAAATCGTTTGTATCTTAATGATGTCGTTTGCATAATACAATAAAAGACATATAGGACAAACCCACTGCCAATATCATCCTGAATACTGAATGGGGAAAAGCTTATAGAACTGGAACAAGACAAGGATGCCCACTCTCACCACTCCTAGTTAACACAGTGTTGCAAGTACTAGCCAGAGTAATCAGGCAAGAGAAAGAAATAAATCCAGATTGGAAAAGATGAGTCAAAATGTCCCTGTTTGCAGATGACATGGTCCTATACACAGAAAAGCCTAAAGGCTCTACCAAAAACTCAAGAGTTGATAAATGATTTTAGTAAAGTTTCAGGATACAAAATCAACATGCAAAAATCAGTAGTGTCTTTATACTCCAACAACAATCTAGTAGAAAAAAGAAATTAAGAAAGCTAGACCATTTACAATAGTCACCAAAAACAAAAACAAAAACCTAGGAATAAATTTAACCAGGGAGGTGAAAGATCTTTACAGAGAACAACAAATAATTGTTGAAAGAAATTAAAGAGGACACAAAAAGATTGAAAGACATTCCATACTCTTGGATTGGAAGAATTAACATTGTGAAAATGTCCATACTACCCAAAGCAATCTACAGATTCAATGCAATCTCCATCAAAATACTAATAACATTCTTCACAGAAATAGGAAAAATGATCCTAACATTTATATACAACAAAAAAAGACTCCAAATAACCAAAGCAATGTCGAGCCCCCCAAAAATAAAGCCAGAGGCATAATACTACCTGACTTCAAATTATACTACAAAGCTACAGTAACCAAAACAGCATGGTACTGGCATCAAAACAGACACTCAGACTAATGGAACAGAATAGAGAACCCAGAAATCAACCCACACACTTACAGACAACTCATCTTCAATAAAGGCACTAAGAACATACATTGGGGAAAAGACTGCCTCTTCAATAAATGATGCTGGGAAAACTGGACATTCATATGTAGAAGAATGAAATCAGACCCATACCTCTCACCATATATCAAAATCAGCTCAAAATGGATTAAAGACTTAAATACGAAACCTGAAACTATGAAACTCCTAACAGAAAACATAGGGGAAACACTTCAGGAAATAGGAGTGGGCAAAAACTTCATGCATATGACCCCCAAAGTACAGGCAACAAAAGGAAAAATAAACAAATAGGATTATATCAAACTAAAAAGCTTTTTCAGAGTGAAAGAAACAATTAGTGGAGCAAAAAGACAATGTACAGAGTGGGAGAAAATATTTGCAAACTATGCATCCAGCAATGGATTAATATCCAGAACATACAACGAACTCAAACAACATAACAGTAGAAAAAACAAATAGCCCAATTCAAAAATGGGCAAAGGAGCTGAATAGGCATTTTTCAAAGGAAGATACACAAAATGGCCAACAGACACATGAAAAAATGCTCAACATCACTCAGCATCCAGGAAATGCGAATCAAAACCACATTGAGATATCATCTCACTTGAGTTAGACTGGCTATTATCAAAAAGTCAGAGAATAATAAATGGTGGTGAGGATGCGGGGAAAGGGGAACCCTCCTACACTGTTGGTGGGACTGTAAATTGGTGCAGCCATTTCAGAAAATGATATGGAGTTTCCTCAAACAGCTACAGATAGAATTGCCATATGATCCAGCAATTCCACTGCTGGGTGGAATGGAAACCCAAAGGAATGGAAATCATCATGTCAAATATTCATACTCCCTGTGTATTGCAGCTCTATTTGCAATAGTCAAGAGTAGGAACCAACCTAAATGTCCATTGTCAGATGACTGGATAAAGAAAATGTGGTATATTTACACAATGGAGTATTACTCTGCCATAAAAAAGAATGAGATACTGCCATTTGCAGCAACATGGATGAACTTAGAGAAAATTATGTTAAGTAAAATAAGCCAGGCCCAGAAAGAGAAATACCACAGAAACGGGAGCTAAAAAAATAAAGAATAAAAGAAAGATGCAATAATCACAATAATACATTGAACTTTCAAACGGAGAGAACAGAACTGAGGTTACCAGAGGTGGGAGAGGCAGTGGGGAGGAGTGGGTAAAGGAAGAATTGGTAAAGGGCTGTGAAAAACGATTACATTGTACAATGTTTAATATACTAATTATCCTAATTTGAACATCACATATTGCACACACGTATTGATATTCAACTCTGTACCCCACAGATATGTACAATCAACTATGTTTCAATAAAAAAAAATTTGAAAAGTAGAGTTGGAACTACTCTGTGCATTTTTCCAGTTTGAATTTAAGCATATTAAGTGGATAAGTTACTAAACCATCTTTCCATGCCCCACACTCAAGATAACCTAAACAGAAGGAGTGCATGTTAACAATTGTGAGATTTAGAAACACAGTGGTCAAATATTGAGCAATGTGTTTATTGAATACAATAAATTTATCAAGTCAGAGATAGAGGCCAGAACATGGCCCTAGAAATGTTTACAATATCAAATTAAGCATGGGTAGTAGAGAAAATGCAATATAACTAATAAGTTATAGAAATTTTGAAAGAGCTCAGAATTGGTTGGATTTGGGTAAGACCTTGAAGAATGATTATGGTTTAGGGCAGTGTTTTTCAACCAGAAAGGGGATTGTGTAGGACTCATTGGTGGAAGTTTTGATCCATTTGTAAGTAAAGAAATCTCTTTAGTCAAAACTACACTTTTTTTTTTTAATGAAATAACAGAGTGGAAATATCAGTGCGTGGCACTTAGTGAAGTTAAGTATTGCTTTATGGAGCTTTTAATGTTATGTACAAGTATATGCATGTATGTGTGTACTAGATCATGTTTGTAAAATGTATTTCTTATTATGTGGTACTGTAAAAAGTATGCAAGCCACTGGTTTAAGGAGAAAGATAAGCTTTTCTGGGTAGGGAAAGAAGCAACAGAAGTATCTAGGCCAGGAATAAATAATTCACAACCATTTGCATTTTTAACTTAATTCTTAGTTTTCTCAAAATAACTCAATTGCACAGATTAAAAAACAAGTGATACTAATTAACAGTGACTATTGGGTTGCTATTGCTATGTAATAAGTTACTCCAAAATACGGTAACTTGAAACAACCACTTTATTATGTTCACAAATTTTGTGGTCAGTAGGGCACAGTGGATCAAGCTTTTCTCTGGTAACTCAAGTGGGAAGACTAGGCATGCTGGCAAAGCTCCTATTTACAACCTCTCCATGTGGCCGGGGCTTCCTCACAGTATGGCAGCAGGGTAGTCAGACTTAGCTTAGGACTAGGGCTCCAAAGCGAGTGTTGCAATGAACAAGGAAGAAACTACATGTCCTTTTCTGACCTAGCCTCAAAAAGTAACATAGTGTCACATCCATCACATTCTTTTGCTTACAAGTGAGTCACAGGCCTGTTCAGATTTTAGGGGAGGAGACTTCTTAAAGCATTGTCAAAGAATTTGTGGCTGGTGAGTCATCACAAGGAACCTGCACACAGCAAGCGCCATGGGAAGTGTTTGAAGTGAGAGAGGTGGGGGAGACAAGCCCACCAGGGGAACATTGGGGCACAGCATGGATAGCTGATCTGCCCCAGTCAGCGCAGGCCCACTCAGTGGAGACTGGTCAGGAATACAAAACTGCAGGGGTGCAGTTCACTGAAAAGACTCAGTCCCAGAACAGAGTGTCTGCACCATCCAGTGTATCAGACCACATAAGACATGGAAGTATTTAAAAGGTCAACAATTAAAACCTGAGCTACACAAAAATCCTTCCCCAGGGAATCAGCAGCAAAGCAGCAATTTAGCTCAACCACAGGGCTCAAGTGCTGGTCCCCACAGGAAGTTTCCCCATTTTAGAAGTAAGAAAACAAAAATAAATTAGTTCCAGTGCAGAATTTAAGTGGTGGGAATAGTTAGTAATCCAACAGAGAAGTGAAAGAAAAGAGAATTTCTGATATTAACCAGTAAAGGTCTAATACCACCCCCCCACCATAAAAAAAAAAAAAAAAAAAAAAAAAAAAAAAAAAATTATGGCTAGGTGGCACTGTAATGCAGGAGGAAATACAGTCTTTTAACTAATTAAATCTGGATCACCTGAAGCTCCAAATGTAAGAAAAATAAACCTTGACTTACTACCTCACCCAAAAGAAAAATCAATTCAAGATAGATCATAAACTTACATGTAAAAGGTAAAGGAGTGTGGCATTTAGAAGAAATGGAAGACCATCCTTTTTACTTTGGGGTAGACAAAGACTTCCTAAGACAAACATGCATTAATAAAAGAACTTCATTAAAATTGAAAGCACTACAAAAGAGTTCACAGTATTTTTGTCCTATGTAACATATATATACTTGTATATGCCAAACAATAAAAAATATAGACGACCTAATAAAAACTGAACAAAAAATTTGAACATTTGCTTCACAAAAGAAGATATCCGAATCGCCAAGAAGCATGTGAAAAGTTGCTCTGTATCATTATTCATCAAGAAAAGGAAAATGAAAATTATCACAAGATATCACTACATGCCCAACAGAATTGCTAAATTAAAAGGATTTGCAATACTAAATCTACAACAAATATCTAAAGAATATTTCATTCTTAGTAAGAATGTATAGTTACTGGAACTTTCATACACTTCTGTTCAGAGTGAAAATAGGTACAACCACTTGCAAAGCTATTTGGCAATATCTACCAAAGGCAATGCAGTCATTCTACTCCGAGTTATATATCAAATGTACCAAAAGACATTAACAAGAATGTTTATATTGACATGATTGTAATAACACATAAATAGGAAATTATTCAAATGTCCATCAAAAGTAGAATGGATAAATAAATTTTGGCATATGTTATACAATACAGTATTACAGAACAATGAAAAACATGAAGTACTATAACATGAAACAACATGGATGAATTTTATAATGTCAAGTGCAGGAGCCAGAGAGAAAGTGTACAAATGCCCTTTAAATGAAGTTCAGTAATAGATAAAACTTCTCAAGAGTGGTAGAAATCAAGATAGTAATCACATTTGTGAGGCAAATGACTGGAAAGAGACAATAGGTTACTTTGAGTTACTGGTTATGTCTATATCTTGATTTGTGTGTTGGTTATATAGGTGTAAACATTTGTAAAAAGTTAGCAACCCATAAACTTAAGATTTGTGCAATTTACTGTATGTGTATTTTACTGTACTGAAAAGGTTAAGAAACACGAATAAATATATCAATAGTACTAACATGACTTGGAAAAAATAAGCAATAAATATAGGTAATTATATTAACATTAGGACTGTAAAGAAAGGCATAATCAAAGACATTTTTTAAAAAGGAATAATAGTGATGGAATAGATATAGTAGACAATAAAAGAAGGAAGTCAAAGATAATTCAGACTTCAAACCTGTGTGATGTGAAACCTCTGCCATTAAAAACAAGAACAAGATTTAGAGAGTAAGAATTTATTTCAAGGAAAAATTCTGTTTTGAAAATCTACGTTTGAAATGAAAATACCTAAATATAAAATATTTACACACAAATCTTTGTGTATAAATATAAAATATTTATACACAAATCTTCCATAAATTATGTCTTCAAAGTCATTTTTATTGATAAAAATCAGTTAAAATGATCAATTACATAGAATTTTTAAATTGATATATTAAGGATTACCATAGCTTTGAGTTACTCTTAACACTGATATATTAAAGACATTATAAAATCATTATAACTGATTTTTGCATTCCCAAGATAAACCTCACTTGAGCATGACATACTGTCTTTTCTGTACCTCACTGGGCTCAATTTGCTAGTGCTTTGTTAAAGATTCTTTGGCATTTATTTAGAGTGAAAAGCTGATCATTTAGAATCTTCCTAGAGTTGAGCTTCAAGGTTGGCTGCAGCTTTAATTAGATTGAGTTCACCTGTAATTAAGTCAACCTCCAACCTATCCCTCCATACCCACCTCTTATATCTTGTCCATATTTGAGCTGGGAGAAGTTTGGGCTGAAGTTTTAGATATTTCTGGATCACCTTTTGGAGTCAACTCTGTCAGGGCCCTGTAATCCAAGAACTATGAGAGTGTGTTGACTTGTACAATTTCTCTTTCCAGCCCCTCCTCCACTGCTGCTTTCTTGGAAAAATTCAAAAGTTTGGGTGTGGGAGGAAAGGGATTGTTTATCTGAGTCATTTGTTTTTGCATTTGGGTGTCTTTCAGACTTCGGTTTGTTCCCTCACTAATGCGCTGACGCCTAAGACTCAGCTGATTTCTCTTCATCTCTGCAAAGTCACTGCACCATGACAGGCCTACGGAAGCCTCTATGGACATACAGAGTTGGTTCCCGGGTAAGGAAATGCCACAGCTTTATGCTCACTCATAAAGGGCATGTTTCTCTTTGGATTTCAGGTTATAAAGGTTTCCAGGTAGGGCCAACTTTATGGGCTTTCAGCCTCTGCAGTTGTACAGGGCCTCATGCTAAGAAGGACCCTGGCACTTGGTTTAATGCTCTGATGTCACCATCTTGAAATTCTTAATTTTCAAACAAGGGATTCTGAATTTTCACAAATTATGTAACTGGTCCTGTTTACTGGCATCCACCATTTTTCACTAACCCCATAGAAAAGTATGATTTTTATTTTGTCAAAGTTTTTCTTGTTACCATGGAAGCATGGTTGTTTTGCATCCTTCTACATCCTACCAAAAGTAGCAGTCTGTTTATGGCTCACCCTTTTAATTTTATCCTGAGAACCTTGACATTTTATATTCAAATTAGCCAGAATTTTCCTACACAAGTTTCACTTTTCTAGTTCCCTTTCATTGAAATGTGGGTATTATTTTCAGTGCTTTGTACTAGAAATGGTTTGATGGCCATTACAAGAAAAAAAAAGTCAACATCTAAATTGTTTTAATTAGACTCCTTTATATTCTGTGCATTTTATAATATACTGTTAGTTCCTTCTAACCAAACTGCTATACTCACTATTCCTGAAGATAATATATCATGAACAATATATATATATATATCTTAATATAATATATATTATATAATATCTTAGAGACAGAATAATATCATTTTTCTGTCTCTTAAGCCTTTTGTGCACACCATCTCTCAAATCTCTGACGCTTCTCACTGCACAGTCCTACAATCCAATCACCTCTCCAAGGCTCCAGCTTTCAATTACCATAATAGGATTTCCCACCCTCTTAACAGTCACAGTGGTGGCCAAGTTTCTAATATACAAAACTTGGGGGACAGAACTCAAGCTTCAATGAGTTTGGGGGGGACAATTCAATCCACTACAACTAGCCCTAGAGCTCCATGTTTTCAGTAAAATGTCCTTGACAGCTATATGCATCTTTGCTTCTGTCTACATACCTATTTTCTACAATGGTTGTCACATTTACCCTTTATTTATTATTATAGTATTATCGGTTATGTATTTACTTATTTATCATACATTTTAAACAATATTAAGAGAAGATATTATTTTCAATCTCAAATATGCAATTATTTTTATAAAACATGGCCTTGTGATTTTGTAATCTGTACAATTTTATATATTGATGTGAAATATGTGCTTTAGTAAATAAAAATGTAAAGCAATCTTTTCAGCAATGTCACCATAACTATTAGGGTATTAGACTTCTGAATTCCTCTTATTTTTGCCTTCTCACTGGTTTTTCGCCCTCTGTAAATGTTTTTATTATTATTTTTCTAATATGTACACATTTCTGATATTCATCTACTTGTTTATTCATTAATTTATGCACACTTTAAGTACGTATTATGCATTGACTACTGTGTGAAATTTGAACAATTCATCGATGATTGGACCAGTTTTTATCCTCATAGATATGAATCTGCTGTATGTTACCAGGGAGAAACTTTTGGGAGGCCAAAGAAGGCTTCCTAGAAAAAGTGACTTTTAACTTGATATCTGAAATAAGAAGGCCAAGAAGGGATTGAAAGGAAAGGGTTTGGGACAGGGAGGCTTGTAATCAGAAGAAAGAATAAGTGCAGAGTCTCTAAAGTAAGAAGTAGCAAGGTGTGATCTCGATTAAAATTATTTGTCCAACGTTGAATACATTTTTGACTCACAAAGAAACTACTAATAAATTGAGATTATTATTTATTAGACTGAAACATTCAAATATTTAAATTATTTTCACCATGTCACTAGTGTTACTTTTTACAATACTTCATCAGCAAGAAGAGTATGTTATATTTTGAGCTCTGGATTTATTATAGACACCATCCACATTAGCCTAAAATACCTTGGAACTCTTGCAGGAATATGAAATGAGAACATTCAGCAAGATTCATGTGAAGTTTTTCTCTAGGGGCAGTGTAAAAGAAGTAATCCTTTTACAGAATTTGGTTTGGAGGCTCAAACTTCAAACATTTATCTCTGTCCCTTTTCAAAGTGCAGGGACGTTACAAAGTGAGTATTTCATAATAACTTATAGCACTGAAAATTATAACTTAGTATAGTATCATATTTTATTTAAGTAAATTATGTGTAAGCATTATGAACAACCTCAGTTTATGTCAATATATGTGGATTTTACTTCATTAGGAAATGAAAGAACCTCCAAAGAACATTGAAGAATTCTTAAAGTTTCAAAATTGGGTGAGTAGTGCATCCTATTTTATATGGCAATACATCTTTTTAAAATATCAGTTATGGAGATGTGGAAGGCATAGGAAAAGACCTTAAGAATAGAAATTTGAGAAATTTGTTTCAATGTGGGAACTGTTTATAAGTATTTATCTCCTTTCACTAGGCTCTATGCCGTAGCCATTTCCTCTTCTAAAAATTATATTCTCTTTTTCACTTTTTAAAGCATGTAGCCCCATACATACATTTCTATATACTCTTGCTAATATGAGATTTTTGTCGTTATGTAGAAAGTATATCTGACAAGTATGCTTACTTACCTCATTTATCCACACACCACAGCTAGGGCTTGCAGATAATTTGTAGAGGTGTTAACATCAATATTCCATGATTGTTAAATCAGAGTGAAATACTAAAAATGTGTTTTCATGTTGAAAGCTCATGTTTCCATTGTTGTGTGTAACTACTGACTTAGTCAGGAGTTATTGGACTTGCTAAGGAGTTTTCCTGTATCAGAGTGAAATACTAAAAATGTGTTTTCATGTTGAAAGCTCATGTTTCCATTGTTGTGTGCAACTACTGACTTAGTCAGGAGTTATTGGACTTGCTAAGGAGTTTTCCTGCGGGTCTATGCACTTGCAAGTGTGAAGTTCAGTTTTGTTTTGCATTGAGGAGTGTCAAGTAAGGGCTAGGATAAAGATGTCAGTGTAGAAGACATAGAGAAAAGGTGGCTTTTTACGAGACATGTTTGCATTTTGAGTAAATTGGAATATAAATAATTTTCATCTATTTATGCTTGAAGATAAACATAATTTGCTGTGACCAAACTGTTGACAATGAGGTTTCAGAAATATCTATTTTTAAACATTTTCTGTTCTTTATTTGTTTAAATACATTTTTCCCCAGTGTTTTGGGAAAGGATTGAGTTCCCTTTAGGAGCAAATAGAAAATGAAGGCATTCCTAACTTACAAAAGTTTATTTCAATCACTGTGTCAGAACCAAATATTTTGAAGTACTTCTAGGACAAGATTATTGACATTATTTTGATTTAAATAATGATAGAAATGTGCTGCAGACTAATGACAATGTTTGAGGCCCTTTTAATGATAAAGGAGAAGGCTTATAATTAAACTTAAGCTAAATTCAGCAAATAATTAAGACATTTGTATTATGCCATTATATACATTTGAGGACCCACGATCTCAGCTGAAAATTTCTAATTATTTGAAGTGGAAAATACATAATCCCTCTGTTTAAATTGAGAGCGATGCTAATCAAATCAAGATCATAGATTCGATGTCAGCCTTTCACTAATGATGGAATAATATCAAGCCCTACACAGATATTTCTATACACTTTTGCTAATACAAAATTTTTATCTTGTGTTGCTGATAACACCAAGGTCCAGGGTTCAATCCCTGTACCAGCCAGCTGCAAAAAATAAAAAGTTTTATGTCTTATGTTATTTATATCTTAAAGAATATCTGACAAGTATGCTTACTTACTTCATTTATACACACACCACAGCTAATACTCACAGGTATTTTGTGGAGGTGTTGCATCAATATTTCCTGATTGTTAAATCAGAGCGAAATATTAAAAATGTGTTTTCATGTTGAAAGCTCCAGTTTCCATTGTTACACAACTACTAACATGTCTTATTAATAGTATACCAGTAGTATCATCTTTGTATGCAAAGGACATATTTATATTTGTATACCTATATATATTTATATTTATAGCTCATATATATATATATAAACACACACATATATATAGCCTTCAATTTTTATCACATAGCATTTGCTAAAACAACATATCAGATTGTATCATTTTGTCTTTTACGAGCTCATCTGTAAATCTGTTCTTATTGTCTGAATTTCCCAATCAAATACTCATATTCTGTAGCTATGTTTTAAGGTTTGACTATGTCTATGCATTGCCAAACTATTGGATATATGAAAATATCCAGGAATAAAATAACTAGATGTTTAATTCTTTGTTTGCTGGACAAAGTCTCTGTCTTACAGGCAATGGTAACAAAGTAATAACTGCCACAAATTCATTTAAGAAATATTTCTGAGCACCTACTATGTGCCAGGCACATAGATGCTTAGGTTATATCAGTGAATAAAAACAGGAAAAGATACCTGCCCTCATGGAGTTATTCTTTTAGAATTAAAATATGTTGGGGCCGGCCCGGTGGCACACTGCTACAGTGCGCCGCTTGGGAAGATAAACTTCTTATGGCTTCCTGGAAAGTCTATTTTATTTTCTTTTTTAGTTCTCAAATATAAAAGCAAAAGTATGAGTCTCCACAGTAGTGTAGTGGTTAAGAACTGAGGAGGCTCTGGTGTCAGATTGCCTATGTTCAAATCCCTTCTCTGCTATTAACCAGCATTAGAACAGTCCCTGTAGCCTACATGTTAGCTTTTGGTTTATCTTGTCCGGTATTTTTTTTTTAATCACATCATCTAAAGTCCTCTCTCTTTTGACATTTCCTACCATTTCTGTCTTTCTTTTGTAATTTTAGTATTTTATACCTTCTGTTCCTATCTTCCCCCTCTTCTATCTCTTATGTACATTTTTGCCTACAATGATTTCTATTCTCTCATTTCTCTATTGATTAGTTCCCATATTCTTTTTATGCTGTTCCCCCTTCACTCCATCACTAGTGTTTCTATTTTTATTTTCACAAAAATATTTTTATATTTTATTTTTGTAATATCCTCTTGTTCTACTATTGTGGCATCATGGCCAACTTTCTTACTTATCCTATTCATTCACTTATTTAGTGATTTTTATTTTCTACGTATTATTTGCCAAGCATTTTTCTGGACACTGGAAATACAGCTATGAACAAAACAGGCAAAAATCCCTACCCTTGTGGAATTTACATCCTCCTTTTCCTTCTGTCCTATTTCTCTATACTGTCAAACATTTTTATTCTTTTTTCAGTTCTTCAGGTACTGAAAGGGTTGATTCAAATTCCTTCCTTATGTATATATATCACATTTGATCTTCTCTTATTTATTATTCTATTGTCTTTTTTTTTTTTTTTTTGCTTCCATGTGACTTTTATCTGGTAGTCTGTAAATACATCTTCCCTTAGCTCATAGGTATCAATTTTTTCTAACAGACCTGCCAGGTTTGTAATTCAGACCTGAGGGATACTCAGATCCCTACTGTAATTTTTCTCAGAGGATCAAACACATAACAAATACATAGTCAATTCTTGCTTTACTGACCTTGTTTTAAATAAGATAAATATTTTCCTGGAATTACCACTAAGGACCATAGTGCTATAATGGAGAACTTAACTCTGCAAGGAACAGGAATTTCTAGTTCAATTCTTTTGTTCCTTTGGAATTTGAATACATTTATTTCCTTTGAATTAATGTAATTACTGTGTAGCCTGGATGCTTAAACCTTGGTAGTGTTGACTTCCCCTCTGGAGGCAGTAATGACATCAATTTTGCCTGTCAGCTCATCTGCCTATTAGCTGCTAGTTGACTCCTGTTTACTCTCCCTAGATCTGGCTACAACATTTACTTTTCAGATGATATTTTATCCAAAGGATCTGGAGGAAAAGTATAAAGGAATAAGGAAGGAAAATAACTAGAGAGATGAGAGGAAAAAGCAGATTATGATCTACTACAAGATCATCATCTGGTATCCATTTAAATAGGGCTATTTAAACATCACCTTCTTTGTGTTAATGGCTTTGGGGCTCCAGTCAATCCCTTGATTACGTTAATAATGTAGAGAAGACAGAGTTTTATTGGCCTTATAGAATTACAGGATACTTTATTCATACTTCAGTATCTTGGGAACAAGGATTGTGATATCTCAAGTCTGGCACAAAGGATACATTTTCATAAAGGTTTGTACATACTGTAAAAATCTTCTCAAATTCCTTTTAGTCTCACCTCACTCCCTCAACTCCCCTAACAATAGCAACACGTGACCCATAAAGACTGTGTTTTCAAATGCAGCTGTCATTACAAATTGAAAATGTTTGTCTTCAAGGATTTTATTCTGTGATATTATCTTGTTTTTCTGAGATCTTTGGATTTGTTGCCATAATTTTCCAGATTTGAATGCTCGAAAACTTCTCCAAGTAGTTGTGTATCTTTTTTTTTGAATTTTTTGTCAATTTATTTGGCAAGATTTATTTTTTTATTATTATTTTTTATTTTTTTCCCATAATTTTCCAGATTTGAATGCTCGAAAACTTCTCCAAGTAGTTGTGTATCTTTTTTTTTTGAATTTTTTGTCAATTTATTTGGCAAGATTTATTTTTTTATTATTATTTTTTATTTTTTTCTTTTTATTTTGTCAATATATAATGTAGTTAGTTATTGTGTCCCATCACCAAAA
>NW_007726713.1:137651-139389 GCF_000696425.1 Galeopterus variegatus
TTCTGGATATTAGTCCTTTGTCAGATGTGTATTTTGCAAATATTTTCTCCCACTCTGTTGTGTATCTTACTTAAGATATATTTTGTAGGATTTGGGAGAAGGCACTTATATATTTACCTATGTCCTTTTTTTTTTCCAAAATGATGGGGGGACCTAGATACCTCTAGAAAAGTTTTCCAATGTTAAAAGCTGGGTATTGTTTAAGTACCTATTATTATTAGAGAACAGAGTTAACAAATAAGGACATGTATCATGGGTTTAGGATACTATTAAAGGAATATAAAAGAAGGTGGAATAGACCAAGGCAGCCTTGAAATTTCACATCTGTAGATTTCAGATTTCTTGCCATTTAGCTAAATCCTCAGTATACAAGTGTACTTCAAAAAGTTCGTGGAAAAATATAATTACAAGATAATTCAAATCTTTCTATGAATTTTTTGAAGACCCTTCAAATTTTACCCAAATTCCATCCGGTGTTTCTTTTACACAAGTTTACAATCACCCCAGAAATCTTTTTTACTTACAAACTTTTAATTATGTTGTCTTTTTTTTTTGCTACTATTTGATTATATTAAAAAAAAAATCTTGTATTTAGATTTGAAAATATTAATGTTGTGCTTCCCCTTTCATTCCCCCTTTCTTCATTTTTCTCTCCTTCCTTTCCTTTTATCTCCCTCTCTTCCTGAAAAATTTAGTCCTAAAGCCATTGGGGGACATAAACAAGGCAGGTTTCCATNGAAGACCCTTCAAATTTTACCCAAATTCCATCCGGTGTTTCTTTTACACAAGTTTACAATCACCCCAGAAATCTTTTTTACTTACAAACTTTTAATTATGTTGTCTTTTTTTTGCTACTATTTGATTATATTAAAAAATAATCTTGTATTTAGATTTGAAAATATTAATGTTGTGCTTCCCCTTTCATTCCCCCTTTCTTCATTTTTCTCTCCTTCCCTTCCTTTTATCTCCATCTCTTCCTGAAAAATTTAGTCCTAAAGCCATTGGGGGACATAAACAAGGCAGGTTTCCATATTGGTGGGGAGGAGGATGCCTATGTTGGCCCAGAGCAAGCTGTCTGAGCCCTACCATGGTGAGGAGGGTGTTCATGTGACAATACAAGTGACATAGTCCAAGGGAATGGGGATGAAATCCACATATAGTCATGGTAAGAAAGAGGTAGTCTTTGTTCTGGTATAGAAAGTCAGAGAACAGTGGGGGTAAGGAGAGTATCCTCACAGAATGGACAACCTGACATGAGGTGTCAGAACCTGAGCAGGATGAGAAGGGCATCCACATAGAAAAGAGGATGACAGTGTATATGAGGAATTGGTTACATAAAAAGATTGATCAAATAAGTAAATATATTAAAGATAATGGCAACTAGGTATTTCAATGTTGAAGGTGGTAATTATAATATAGAAAGAGAGAAAACTAGAATGTTTGAAATTGGAGTTTGAGGTATCAATGTGAACTCATGGTTTAAAATACATAAATGAACAAAAAGTCCAAGGAGGAGGAGTGACATCAGCAAGATAGCTAAATAAGACTTTCCAGCACTTATCCCTTTGCAGAAATATCAATTTGAACAACTATACAAGCACAAATATACCTTCATAAGAGCTAAGGAATCCAGGAGCGGTATTATAGCACCTAGGTGTAGCACAGACATAAAAAAAAAGATACATTAAAGAAAGTAGGAAGTACAGTTTCACATTACCCATATCACCCTTCCTACAAG
>NW_007726713.1:140042-143584 GCF_000696425.1 Galeopterus variegatus
TTGCAGAAATATCAATTTGAACAACTATACAAGCACAAATATACCTTCATAAGAGCTAAGGAATCCAGGAGAGGTATTATAGCACCTAGGTGTAGCACAGACATAAAAAAAAAGATACATTAAAGAAAGTAGGAAGTACAGTTTCACATTACCCATATCACCCTTCCTACAAGGCAGGGAAGAACAGTGTGAAAAGAGATATCATCCACACAAGGCTAGGAGAGTGATATGATTACATGACTTTGTTGTAAACTTCAGCAAAGGGATCATTCCAGTGAAAGCCAGGGCAAGGCTGGCCCCCATAGCCCCAGACTTCAGGCCAGCACGTGTAGATCCATTCTCCAGGCCCACCCAGGCCAGGACAGCCCCTGTGGCCCCAGAATGGCCCCTGCAGACTCTGACTTCAGGGCCACCTCAATGTACTCCCACTGTAGGCCAGCACACTTGGACCCAAGCTCCAGACTAGCCCCTATGGACCAGGCACCAGGCCTACCCCAGTTCCAGGCTGTCTCAGGCTCCAGGCCAGTCCCAGTGGAACCAGGCCTTGGTGGACCCAGGGTCCAGACCCACCCCATTTGACCCTAATATCAATCCAACACCATGGACCCAGGCTCCAAGCTCACTCCCGTGGCCCTACAGACCCAAGACCTAGGCCACCTCGACAAACACAGACACCCCATTTGACCCTAATATCAATCCAACACCATGGACCCACGCTCCAAGCTCACTCCCGTGGCCCTACAGACCCAAGACCTAGGCCACCTCGACAAACACAGATTCTAAGCCTACCACAGCACCAGGTTAGTCCCTGTGAACTCAGGGTCCAGGCCTACCCCTGCAGACCCAAGCTCTAGTCCCACCCTCATAATCCCAGGCACTAGGACCACACAATTGGACCCAGGTGCTAGGCCCACAGTAGAGAACCCCAGCATCAGGCTGGCCCCCATGGACTCAGAAACAATATCATCTGTATGAACCCAGGTCTATACCAACTCCAGGCCAGTTCCCTTGAACTGAGGCTCAAGACCCACCCTGGTGTCAAATTGGCTCCCATGGACCCAGGCTTCCTGCCCACCACCACAGACTCAGTAGACAGGCCCACCCAAGGGGACCTAGGCTCCAGACCCAACCCCATGAATGAAAGCATGAGGTTGGCCCTTGAGGACCCAGCTGCCAGGCCTGCCCACCCACTGACTCAGGCACCAGGCCAGTCACCTGACAACTCTGGCAGTAAGCCCAACCACAGAACCTATGGACTGCCCAGAGTATCTAGATGGGCTGACGGTGAAAAGATTTTTGTGCCAAAGCCAGTCTGTAAAGATTGAAAGAGGCACCTATTTCTTCAAATGTACAGACATTTTAAAAAACTGCTACAAGGATCACAATTAATCAGGGAAATGTGATACCACCAAAAGAACAAAATAAAGCATAAGTAACCAACTTTAAAGAAATGGAGATCTACAAACTGCCTGACAAAAACTTCAAAATAATAGCCTGAAAGAAGTTCAGTGAACTACAAGACATCACAAACAACTAAACAAAATCAGGAGAACAATAAAAGAACAAAATTAGAAGTTTCACAAAGAGGTAAAAACTATAAAAAGGAACCAAACAGAAATCTGAAACTGAAGAACACAATGGCTAAATGGAAAATTTCCACAGACAGCTTTAGTGGCAGATTTGATCAAGCAGAAAAAAGAATTAATGGGCTCAAAGGCAGATCATTTTTAATTGTCCTATTAGAGGAATAAAAAGAAAAAAGAATGAAGAAGAGTATAGAAAGCCCATGGGACTATGGGAAACCATCAAGTGAACCAATATATGTATTATGGGAGTTCCAGAAGGGGTAGAGAAAAAGAAAGGGGTGAAAAGCTTATTTAAAAAAAATAATGACAGAAAACTTATCAAATTTGGAGAGGAAAATAAACATCCAGATTCATGAAGCCCACAGAATCTTAAATAGATTAAATGTAGAGAGATCTTCACAAAGATACATTATAATAAAATTCTCAATAATTAAAGAGAATGAAAAAATTTTGAAAGCAGCAAAAATGTTACTCATAACATAAAAGGGAAGCCCTGTAAGACTATAAGCAAACTTCTCAGCAGAAACCTTGCAAGCCAGGAGAGAGTGGGATGGTATATTTAAAGTGTTGAAAGCAAAAAAAAAAAAAAATTGCAAACCAAAATTTTTATACCAGCCAGGCTGCCCTTAGAAATGAAGTAAAAATAAAGACTTTCTTGGACCTACAAAATCTGTGGGAGTCCATCATCATTAGATCTGACCCTCATTGCATGAAATGCTAAAGGCAGTTCTTCAAGTTGAAATGAAGGACACTAATTATCCATTTGAAAACATTTGAAAGTATAAAACTCACTGTAAAATAAGAATACAGTCAAATTCAGAATATTCTAATATTGGTGATAGTGGTGTATAAATCTACATAAACTCTAGTATGAGTTTTTAAAAGCGTTAAAAAGAATTATAGCTACAATAATTTGCTAATGGATACACAATATATTAAAGATGTAAATGGTGACATCAATAGCATACAATGTGATGGGAGAAAGTTAAACTTTAGCATTTCTGTATGTGGTCAACATGGAGCCATAAGTAAATAAAGCAAATATTAACAGAACAGAAGGGTGAAATGGATAGCAATATAATAATAATAAGGGACTTAAATCCCCTACTTTAGCAAAGGAGAATTCAGGTAGAAAATCAATAGGAAACAGAGAACTAGAACAACACTCTAGACCAAATGAACCTAATAAGACATTAACAGAACATTCCATCTAACAATAGCAGAATACATATTCTTCTCAAGCACACACAGAATATTTTCCATGATATATGATATGTTAGGTCACAAAACAAGTCTCAACAAATTTAAGAAAATTGAAATCATATTAAATATCTTTTCCAAGCACAATGGTGTAAAACTAGAAATCAGAAACAGCAGAAAATCTGGAAAATTCACAAATATGTGAAAATTAAACAAATGCTTCAAAACAACCAATGGATGAAAGAATAAATCAAAAGGGAAATCCAAAAAATGTCTTGAGACAAGTGAAAATGGAAATACAGCATGCCAAATCTTATGGGATGCAGCAAAAGCAGTTCTAAGAGGAAAGTTTGTAGTAATAAACACCTACATTAAGAAAAAGAAAACATCTCAAATAAACAACTTAACTATACAACATAGAGAAGTAGAAAAAGAAGAGCAAACTAAGCCCAATGGTACAAGGGAGGAAATAATAATGATCAGAGCAGAAATAAATGAAATAGAGAGTAGAAAAACCATAGAAAAGATCAACAAAACTAAGAATTGGTTTTTTGAAAAGATAAACAAAACTGACAATCCTTTAGCTAAGACTAAGAAAAAAAGAGAAAAGATTCAAATAAATAAGATAGATGAAATAGGAGACATTACAGCTGATACCACAGAAATCCAAAAGATCATAAGAGACTACTGTTTAAAATTGCATACCAATAAATTTAATAACCCAGCCCATATGAATGAATTCCTAGAAACATACAA
>NW_007726713.1:144207-149023 GCF_000696425.1 Galeopterus variegatus
AGAAAAAGAAAACATCTCAAATAAACAACTTAACTATACAACATAGAGAAGTAGAAAAAGAAGAGCAAACTAAGCCCAATGGTACAAGGGAGGAAATAATAATGATCAGAGCAGAAATAAATGAAATAGAGAGTAGAAAAACCATAGAAAAGATCAACAAAACTAAGAATTGTTTTGTTTTTTTTTTGTCTTTTTCCATGTCCGGCAACGGATCGCAACCCTCAGTGTCGTGCCCGTAGGTTTTTTGAAAAGATAAACAAAACTGACAATCCTTTAGCTAAGACTAAGAAAAAAAGAGAAAAGATTCAAATAAATGATAGATGAAATAGGAGACATTACAGCTGATACCACAGAAATCCAAAAGATCATAAGAGACTGCCGGGGACCGGCAACGGGATTGCAACCCTCGATATTGCCCCCACGCCTCGCTCAGCCAGTGAGCGGGAACCGGTCTGTATGTGGGATCCGAACCCTCGGGCGGGAGCGCCACCGCGCTTCCCAAGCGGCGCACTTATCCAGTGCGCCACCGGGCCGGCCCCTAAGAATTGGTTTTTTGAAAAGATAAACAAAACTGACAATCCTTTAGCTAAGACTAAGAAAAAAAGAGAAAAGATTCAAATAAATAAGATAGATGAAATAGGAGACATTACAGCTGATACCACAGAAATCCAAAAGATCATAAGAGACTACTGTTTAAAATTGCATACCAATAAATTTAATAACCCAGCACATATGAATGAATTCCTAGAAACATACAACTCACCATGACTGAGTCATGAAGAAATAAAAAATCTGAACAGACCAATAATGAATAAAGCAATTCAATCAAAATTGAAAACCTCCCAACAAAGAAAAGCCCAAGACCCTATGGCTTCACTGGTGGATTATACCAAACACTTAAAGAAGAATTCATACCAATCCTTCTCAAACTCTTCCAAAAAATTAAAGAGGAAGAAATACTTCCAAATTTATTTTATGAGGCCGGCATTACCCTGATACCAAAGAGAAGGACACTACAAGAAAATACAGACCAATATCCCTTATGATGAGTATTGATGCAGAAATCCTCAGCAGAATACTAGTAAACAGAATTAAACATTACATAAAAGGATAATACACCATGATCAAGTAGGTTTTATCTATGGGATGCAAGAATTGTTCAATGCATGCAAATCAGTAAATTTGATAGACCACATTGACAAAATAAAGAATAAAATCATATGATTATCTCAAAAGATGCAGAAAAATTATTTGACAAAATTCAACATCATTTTATTATCAAAACTCAACAATTTAGGTACAGAAGGAATGTGCCTCAACATTATAAGAGCCAAATAATATAAACCCACAGCTAACATCATACTCAATGGTGAAAAGCTGAAAGCTTTTCTCCTAAGATCAGGAATAGGATAAGGATGCACTCTCAGCATTCCTATTATAATACTGGAAATTTTAGTCAGAGCAATTAAGCAAGAAAAAGAAATAAAAGACATCCAAAAAGAAAAGGAAGAAGTAAAGTCATCTCTGTTTGCAAATGAAATAATCTTACATATGGAAAACCCTAAAGACTCTAACAAAAAAAGCTTAGAAATTTTAAATGAACTTAGTAAAGTTGCAGAATACAAAATCAACATACAAAGATCAGTAGCATTTCTCACAACAAACTATTAGGAAAAAAAATCAAGAAAACAATCCCACTTGCAATAGCATGAAAAATATACTTAGGAATAAATTTAACCAAGGAGGTGAAAGATCTGTACACTGAAAACTATAAAACATTGGTGAAACAAATTGAAGACAACACAAATAAGTGGAAAGATACCCTGTCTTCATGGACTGAGAAAATATTGTCTAAATTTCTATACTCCTCAAAGCAACCTACATATTCAATACAATCCAGTATTAATCCATTTTTGTGTTGCTATAACAGAACACCTAAGACTGGGTAATTTATAAAGAACAGAGGTTTATTTGGCTTACAATTCTGGGACAGCTCCATCTGGCACAGGCCTCAGGCTGCTTCTATTCATGGCGGAAAGTGGCATCCAGCCAGTGGGTACAAGCACATCACATGGCGAGAGGAAGCAAAAGAGAGGGAGAGAGGAGGTGTCAGGGTCTTTTAAACAACCAGCTCTCATGGGAACTAATAGAGTGAGAACTCACTCACCACCCCCACTCTCCAGGAAGAATATTAGTCCATTCATGAGGGATCCACTCCCATGACTCAAACAGCTCCTAACACTGCCACATTGGGGATCAGATTTCCACATGAGTTTTTGGAAGGACAACACAGCCAAACTCTATTAAATCCCTATCAAAATTCCAATGTCCTTTGTCACAAAAATAGAAAAACTAATTTGAAAATTTGGTTGGAACCACCAAAAATCCCAAATAGCCAAAGCAATCTTGAGCAAAAAGAACAAAGCTGGAGGCAGAACACAACCTGATTTTAAAATATACTACAAAGCTATAGTAATAAAAACAGCATTGTACTGGCATGAAAACAGACATATAGACCAATAAAACTGAATAAAGGTCCAAAAATAAATCTGCACATTTATGGTCAATTGATTTTTGACAAAGGTGCCAAGAACACACAGTGGAGGAAAGACAGTCTCTTCAATGGTGTTGGGAAAATTGGATATCCACATGCAGAAGAATGAAATTGGACCCATATCTCACACCACATACAAAAATCAACTCAAAATGAATTAAAATACCTCAATAAAGCTAGGAAAAAATTTAAAATGAATAAAAACTCTGCCTCCTAATCCTTTTCCTTCCCTCCCCTCAAAAACTTAGTTGTAGACTAAAAGAGACTAAGGAGATGTGAAGCCTAAACATCCTGTTTGATTCTGAACTAGATTCTTTTTAAATGAAAAGGATTATTGGTTCAACTGACAAAACGAATAGTCTGAGGATTAGATAGAAACAACGTATCAATGCCAGTTCCTGATTCTGATAGTTATACTGTGAATATGTAGAAGAATGTTTTTCTTTCAAGGAAATAATACACTAAAGTATCAATGAATGATGGACTATCAAGTAAGCAATTTAATCTCAAATGATTTAGGGAAAAGGCTTCTTTTGTAAAGCACTTGGAACTTTTCTGAAGCTTGTGATTGTTTCAAATTTTTAAAAAACAACATTTAATAAATAATGCTGTGGAATCAGATCTCAATTTTAGTTCACTGGTTTTGAACTCTATTATTTAAATTCATTAAAAATCATTTAAGTTGTTTTCTCTTTCACATTTTTGCAGGATTATTGGCCAAGGGAAGTCCAGTTTGGAGATAATGATAAATGGGCATACAATCTGAAAAAAATAAAAGAAGATTGTTCATTTACTTCAATTTATACACATCTATGGGAAAATGTCCCTCGGATATATGAAGCCGTTGTTATCATGGAGTCAAGATTAGAGGAATGTTCACTTCTTTTGCAAAACCATGCCTCTAAAATATTTGAGTTGAACAAAATGGCTTTCAGGACAAGTAAGCCTTATTTTTTATATGAATAAAGTAATGGTCAGGGGTGTGCGTGTGTGTGTGAGTGTATGTATTTTCATAAAGAATGAAATCCTAGGGTATAAAATGTCTTAAATTAATTTAATTTTAAAATCTCTTCATTTCTTCATTTCAAAATGGTCTAATACAGATTTTTAGTTGAACATAAACATTTGGTTTCAAAAAAAAGTGTTACTAGGACAAAGCCTAAAACAGTTATTTAACTGTTACACTTCGTTAAACTGGAGTGGAAGTAGCAAATATCTGGGAAACAAGATTTCATCAACGAATATTGTTGCTAGAAACAAGCAAGTCGTTAAGCATCAGGATAGAAAAACAGAAATACCTAAAACCAAAAGTAAAAGGAGTGAGAGTTAAACTACTTGGGTTACATGGGCAAGTAATGATAATTTTTTCTTCTTTTCAGTATTTGTATAACTTTGTTTCTTACCTAATTGTATTGATTAACACTTCCAGCATAGTTTTAAATACTAATGGTGATTCTTGTCTTATTCCTGATTTAATGGGCCAACTTGTTATATATAACCTTGAAAATGATGGTAATGGTTGTACTTATAAAGTAGTTTGTATGTATGAAATAAATTTGACTAATTTTATCATTTAGATATTTAATATCTTACATACATAAATATATACACAATGGAATGTTATTCAGCCTTTAAAACGGAGGAAATCCTGTCATTTATGAAAACGTGGATGAACCATGAGGACATTATGCTAAGGGAAATAACCCGGGCACAGAAAGACAATCACTGCATGTTCTCACTTGTGTGTGGAATATAAAAACGTGTAAGTCTTGGTAGCAGGGAGTAGAATGGTGGTTGTCTGGTGCTGGTAGGGGGAGGGAGAGAAAAGTTTTAAAGAGTACAGTTTCAGTTAAGATGAACAAATTCTGGAGGTCTATTGGACATCATTGTGACTATAGTTAATAATAACGAGTTTTATACTTGAAAATTGCTAAAAGTAGATCTTAAATGTTCTCACCACACACACACACGAAAATCACATTGTACACCATAAAGACATAGAATTTTTATTTGTTAATTATACCTCAATAAAGCTAGGAAAAAATTTTAAATGAATAAAAACTCTGCCTCCTAATCCTTTTCCTTCCCTCCCCTCAAAAACTTAGTTGTAGACTAAAAGAGACTAAGGAGATGTGAAGCCTAAACATCCTGTTTGATTCTGAACTAGATTCTTTTTAAATGAAAAGGATTATTGGTTCAATTGACAAAACGAATAGTCTGAGGATTAGATAGAAACAACGTATCAATGCCAGTTCCTGATTC
>NW_007726713.1:149877-151308 GCF_000696425.1 Galeopterus variegatus
GAATATTGTTGCTAGAAACAAGCAAGTCGTTAAGCATCAGGATAGAAAAACAGAAATACCTAAAACCAAAAGTAAAAGGAGTGAGAGTTAAACTACTTGGGTTACATGGGCAAGTAATGATAATTTTTTCTTCTTTTCAGTATTTGTATAACTTTGTTTCTTACCTAATTGTATTGATTAACACTTCCAGCATAGTTTTAAATACTAATGGTGATTCTTGTCTTATTCCTGATTTAATGGGCCAACTTGTTATATATAACCTTGAAAATGATGGTAATGGTTGTACTTATAAAGTAGTTTGTATGTATGAAATAAATTTGACTAGTTTTATCATTTAGATATTTAATATCTTTATTTGGACTAAGATTTTTTTAAAATTCTGAGAATGTGTTAAAATACACTACTATCAAATTCGCTATTTATTTTTAAATTTTCTTATTAAATTTTTTAAATATATACAAGCTATATAGCTTGTGTGTATGTGTGTATATAGGTGGATCCCACATCTATTAGAAACCTGAAACACTGGGATCATTCTACTATTTACAGTAATAGCCACACCATTCACAAGCTATGTTCTGCCCTGAGGACAAATATCCTTCTGAGGGGCAACTGGAATTACCAACCTATTCTGTGCTATCCCATGCGTTGGTACAAGTATAGTGGAATGAATTTGAGGTTGATTGTCAGTGGACAAAGCCACCCTCAAATGCTCTTTTGCCTTCCATTTCATCCTACCCTTTATCATCCACCTTCTATCTTCACGTGGCACAGGATCCGACAGCCCCTCAGGAATCTCATCCGACTCATATAAAATTCCATTCCACCCCTACTATACACTGAAAGACACAGTAGCATCCCTCTTACTAGTTCTGCTCCTCTTCGCCCTCCTTCTCTTTTCCACCTTCCTCTTAGGAGACCCTGACAGCTATGCCCCAGCCAACCCCTACACACACCACCTCACATCAAGCCAGAGTGATACTTCTTACTTGCCCACGCCATCCCATGCTCCATCTGTAACAAACTAGGAGTCCTCACCCTCATCCTGTCTAACCTAATCTTAGCACTTATCCCCGTACTCCAGCTGTCCAAACAACGCAGCACCATATTCTAACCACTCAGCCAATGCCTATTTTGAATTTTAGTCTCTGACCTCCTTACACTTACATGAATCCAGCCAGTAGAACACCCCTTTATCATCTTCGGACAGGTGGCATCTATCCTATACTTCTCTATTATCCTAATCTTAATGCCCCTTGCAAACCTAGTTGAAAACAAATTCCTCAAATGAAGAGTTCTTGTAGTATAGAAAATTACTTTGATCTTGTAAACCAAAAAAGGAGAAGATGCCTCCCTAGGACAATCAAGGAGGGAGCATTCTGCCCCACCATCAACACTCAAAGCTGAAATTCTGCTCAAACTACTCCCTGC
>NW_007726713.1:152789-153686 GCF_000696425.1 Galeopterus variegatus
CTTAACACCGTTACAGTGGATATTAAGTTTCCAATACATGAACCTTTGCAGGATGCATTTGGCACATAGCAGTAGACCATGCTCCACAGTACTGCACTTTATTGGATTTAAGACGTAACCATGAAACAACCAAAGTAAGTGGCTGAGCTATTTGAAAAACATGGACTTGTTCAGTAGGGGGTGTTGAGGTAAAACTTTACATATAAGAGTAAGTGTCATAGACATGTTAGTTGGAACATGATATTTCAGAAAACAAAAGGAAACAGAAGATATATAATCGTTCCAATTACTCATTCAGTGAATTGTGTATCCAGCCTTATGCTTATCAAAATAACATAATATTTGATCTTATTGAATAATTTCATACATAATTTCTTTAAAGCACTTAAAATTTTCTTCATTTTTAGAGGGTATGTATATGTTTGTTGTGACTTCTCACTTTTCTCAAGGTTCTTATGGAAAATTGGAAAGATACAAGGCACTTAGAAAGAAGTACCATAAGAAAAAGAAGATAATGGTATGGTACTTATGTTTTTATTATCCTTGAAAAATTATATTTACTTNTTTTGGAGGCTGGGATGTCCAAAGTCCAGGGAACACATCTGGTGAGGGCCTTGTTCTTGGTAGGAATTCTAGAGTCCGGTGGTGACCAGGGTATCATATGGCAAGAATGGGCTGAGCAAGAGAGCTAATCTTCTCACCCACTCTCCTTTACAAACCATCAGAACTACACCCATAACTCAATGAATGGATCAATCCATTCACAAGGGTGCAATCCTCACAATCTAATCACAAGGGCCCCACCTTTCAATTACCATAATACTATTTCCCACCCTCTTAACACCGTTACAGTGGATATTAAGTTTCCAATACATGAACCTTTGCAGGATGCATTTG
>NW_007726713.1:154659-157834 GCF_000696425.1 Galeopterus variegatus
AAAAAGAAGATAATGGTATGGTACTTATGTTTTTATTATCCTTGAAAAATTATATTTACTTATATTAATTTAATTATATTTAAATTATAAACACTATAATTCCACAGATAAGCACTGATAACATTTTTTAAATGTCCTTTTAGTCTTTTGTCATCTATCTATCTCATCTATCACCATTTTTAAAATAGCTGATTCATCTTTTTACAATCAATATTAGAGTGTTGGCATCTTCACATCACTACAAGTTATTTGAAGACTTATTTAATGCATGAATATTCCATTCTTTGATTATTTAATAATTTATAACATCTTATACTTAGTAGTACAGGTCACATATCAGCCCTCTTCCTTTAGAAAAAAATTAACAATTCTGTTTGATGATCTTTAGATTACTTTGGAAATTTTTCAAAAATCTCTGAGATTTTGATTAAAATGATAATAGATCTTAATGCCCCTTGCAAACCTAGTTGAAAACAAATTCCTCAAATGAAGAGTTCTTGTAGTATAGAAAATTACTTTGATCTTGTAAACCAAAAAAGGAGAAGATGCCTCCCTAGGACAATCAAGGAGGGAGCATTCTGCCCCACCATCAACACTCAAAGCTGAAATTCTGCTCAAACTACTCCCTGCATTTTGCTGCCTAGGAGTAAATGATTTGTCTCGGGTATTAGGCCAGTATTAAAATTATAGTATTATAATTATACAAACAACTATTATACTTATATAGTTATATAAAATTATAGCATTATAATTATATACTCTGTGTATATGTATAGCTTGTATATGAATATACACACACAATCACATAAATTTTCTTTGTAAAGAAATAAAATATCCACAAGTAAACAGAGCAAAAGAACATATTCCTTCGGGAGCGCCGCCGCGCTTCCCAAGCGACGCACTATCCAGTGCGCCACCGGGCCGGCCCATATACTTCGTCCTTTTCAAAAGTAAATTTTTAAGTTATATAATGTTAAAGATGTAAAGACTTTTAAGTATTATCACTAGTCCAGCTACCTCATTTAAAGTTATTTTTAAAATTCCCAAATAACTTTTGTTCTTTATTCCTCATTATGACCCAGGTAGTCATTTTAGAAAATTTAAAAGAATAGGAAAGCACTATAATGGGATTAGCATAATAATTCTGTCATTATAGGTAAGTCACATATATCTGACTATTTAGTTGTCACATTTTTTCTTAGAAAATCAGATTGAATTATATTTCCCTGATTTATTTAATATATTATAAAATTTCCATTAGTCAATATTCTTCTACATCATTGTTTAAATGTATGTTTCATAAATGAACTAATGTAATATCCTTTTTTTGGACACAATTTAGTTTTCATTATTCACTATTATTTGTAAAGCTGTTGTGAACATATCTGGAGCTAAAAATTGTGTTTATCAATAATTATGTTCTCGAGATAAATTTCCAGAAGTGGAACAACTGGGAAAGGAAGGCCTAGGTGTTTTGATATGTATTGCCAGTTATTCTCTAGAAAGATGGCACCAATTTATATTTGTAACAGTAGAACCTGTGGTTGATCCCTTTCACATTCCCTAACCAATGTTAGATATTACTGTATGTTTTAATGTTTGCAAACTTAATAGGCAACATTTTTATAATTGCATAACTTTTGCTAAGGAAGTTGACTGTTTTGATTTTTATTAGCCTTTGTGTTTCTGTTATTGTGAATTACCTACTTACAAACTTTGGCAATTTTTTGAGCTTTTCTATTTCTAGCAGCTATTTATGCTTTAAAAATATTAATCCTTCTCAATAGTATGTGCTGCAAATATTTATACCACTTTCTCTTCTGCCTTTTGGCCCAAAATTATTTTTTTGCTATTTAAAATTTTATATTTTAATGGATATATCATTTTTACTGAAATTTTCTGCCTGTATTGACATGGTATTTAAGAAGACTTTCATCATCACAAGGTCATAGATATCATGTGTTCTCCTGTATTATTTTTACAGATTTTTAAAATTAAATTCTTTAAGCCATCTGGTGTTTATTTTTGTGTAAGGGAATAAGGATCTTATTTTTGATCTATCAGTAAATTTGTGTGATTTTATTTATATAGGTTCTCTATATTCCCTGTTCAATTTGTCCTAGTTATCTTAAATTTTTATTACTAATGTCAATGAGATTGTTTTTAAATTGTGTTATTAAATGGGTTATTATTGATATATAGGATATTATTATTTCTATATCGATTTTGTTCAACAGTGTAGGAGTTTCTCATCTTGTCTGTGACTTTAAAGGAAATGATGCTAGTACTTTGCTATTAAGAATAACTTTAAATGTTTAAATGGCCGTATTTTTTCAGGGTAAGAAAATTTATTTTTATTCCTAATTTATTAAAGATATATAGAAGTGTATATGGACATAGGTGTATATTAGATAGAGGTATCACTATGCTCAGAAACTTGAAATCTACATGGTTTAAAATGGAGAAGGAAGTGTGTTCACTGTGGTAACAGCAGAAGCTACCTTCATCCTTTAATCTGTGAATGTGGCAGACTGCATTGACAGGTTTTCAGAAGCTGAACAGGTGTTCACTGTGGTAACAGCAGAAGCTACCTTCATCCTTTAATCTGTGAATGTGGCAGACTGTATTGACAGGTTTTCAGAAGCCAAACATTCCTCATATTCTTAGGATATACTTTTTTAATGCATTACTGGATTTGATTAGTTTTGTTTTATCTAGATTTTTGCATCTATTTTTGATAATATAAGATTATCTTTTCCTGTGTTAACTGTGGTTGGTCTGAGTATCAAAATTATACTAACCTCAGAAAATGAGGTACTTAGCTTTATCTTTCTAATCTGAAATAGTTTGTAAAATATAGGGATATCATTTGTTCTTTGTATGTTTTGGCAGATGTTACCTGTGAACTTTTTATTAGTTGATTTATTATTTATATTTTGCAGAGAGAAATGGTCAGGTTGACAGAAGAGCTTTATGGAAATTAACTAATTATATAAATATCAATTTTGGTATATTGTTGAAAACTAACACTGAGTGAAAAAAAAAAAAGTTACCAAATAATAAACATGTAAAAAAGTCTCTCTTTTCTTCATGCATGCGTGTGTGTGTGTGTGTGTGTGTGTGTGTGTGTGTGTGTGTGTGTGTATACAGTCTTCCCTTGGTAGCTGTGGAGATT
>NW_007726713.1:158023-164446 GCF_000696425.1 Galeopterus variegatus
AAAAAAAAAAAGTTACCAAATAATAAACATGTAAAAAAGTCTCTCTTTTCTTCATGCATGCGTGTGTGTGTGTGTGTGTGTGTGTGTGTGTGTGTGTGTGTGTGTGTATACAGTCTTCCCTTGGTAGCTGTGGAGATTGGTTTCAGGACCTTCTGCAGATACTAAAATCTGTGGATGTTTTAGTCCCTGATATAAAATAGCACAGTATTTGCATATAACCTATGTACATCCTCCTGTGTAGTTTAAATAGTTTATAATACCCAATACAATATAAATGGTTGTTATACTATGTTCTCTAAGGAATAATGACAAGAAATAAAAATCTGTACATGTTTAGTACAGACACAATTTTTTTCAAATATTTTCAAATCCACAGACATGTGGCCCACAAATATGGAGGGCTGACTGTATATGTAAATCCATTTTTAATGGAATGGAAGGGATGCAAGACAAAAATAATTATAGTGACTTTCTCAATGAAGGGGAACACAGGAATAGAACTAGAGATCATGGTAAAAGGGGATCTTAACCTAACAATTTATTATACATAAACCTTATATTTTATTTTAAAAATATAGTCTTGAAGCAAATGCTAAAATGTCAACAATAATCTGTTCTAGGTTGTAGTAACCTGGAGAAAATTGTAGTTATCGTATTATTCATTACAACTTCTGAGTGTTTTTTCAAAAGAAGTTTTAAAATTCCAACTGTTGAATTAAGAATAATTAAGATGACTTTTCAATGTCTATTGAAATGAACTTTAGGTAGATTATACTAACAATAGTTTTAATAATTATTCTTAATGTTAAATATAAAAGTTTTATTGAATTTACTTATTAGGATTTTAACATGTATTATTTATATTTTTATGGTATCTGTTGCAGGTTGTATGACCAAGAACTAGTTTTATGTTTCTATTACTCTGCTCCTTAAAAACTTCCAGTGTTTCTTTTATTTCTGCATAATAAAGCCAAGACTTTGAGATTAACATTAAAATCTTTCTAATTCTGACCCCATCTTTAATGACCAATTGTTTCTGTAGCTCTCAAGTACATAGCCTTCTTTCTAATCATATTTGAACTCATTTTCCCTAGTCTTTCTTTTTTATTCCTAATATATACCTTTTAAAATGCCAATAATATGATCCTCTTTCTAATAGCAATCTATCATTCTTTCAAAAATTGTTTCATGTGTAATTTCCTTTATAATATGTATGTGTGTAATATGTATGTATTTGTGTGTAAGATATATATATCTCCCTCTCAACATGACTAGATGATCAAACACTAATGTATACAGGAGGCTACTTATTCTCTGTGTAAAGTAGTGTGGTGAACATGGAAATGTACCATCCAGGTTCCCCTTCAAAGAAGGACCTTTTGCCCTCGCTACTAATAGTGCCATCAGGGGTCACCCTTCAACTGTCAGCCCCTTCAGGGGTTGGCTCACCTGCACAGAACTTCCTTTTTTAAGGACACACCTTCACAGGAACCACCCATACTTAGTGACTAATCAAGCTGGAGGTAGAAAGGTCTGGCCATTTCAGTCCAATGCAGGACAACTGCGATGGACTCTAAGCTCTAGAGCTTGTCTTTGGGGTCACTTGAGCCTATTGGGTCTGCATGATAGCTGCCTTCTCCATCTGCCCAATCCTGCCTCTCCTCTTGCTTTCCAAAGGTTTTGATCCCAGGAGAACTCCCAATAAACATTCTGAACGTTAAACTTCGCCTCAGAGTCTATTCCCAGGGAAAAGAAACTGCAATAAGTAGTTCGTTTATATTTCTATTATAGCCTTTATCTCCTTGTGTTTTATTTATATATGTAACTGATTCCCTTCTTGAACTGTGACTAGCTTAAGGGCAGTGACCATCTTTGTGTTCCCAGTGCCTAACGCAGCAACAGCATTTTAGAACTCAGTAGGAGATTTTACATACACACACACACACACACACACACACACACACACATGTATGTATGTATGTATGTACATATATACACAACTTGCATACAAACCCTAGTTAGCTGAAAAATTTACAAAATGTAAAAATCCTTTAATTTAGAGTTTTAAACATTTTATTTTAAATGTTTTCCAGCTTTCAGATGAAATGGAGACAGAGAAGAATATAGAGGTATTTAAAGTTTCTGTTCTGCCAGATTGTATATCAAAAGTATTATGTGGGGTTAAAAGAATATTTATAATAATGTAGATGTAACCATAGACACATAAAGGGGCCCCAGGGGAAAGAAGTGGGAACAGGTACAGAAGCTTTCTCTTTCTGCCTAGTACATATTTCTTTATCTGTAGTCCAGTTAAAATTCTTAATCATTCCAATATATATCAGTTAGTTCTGAAATATGATTTTGTTATGCTTTGGGGTTTGGCATATGAATATGCCAGGGCTCTTCATTTTGGAGAAGCAGAAAATATGAAGATTTTTCATAAGTGGGATATGTATATTTTTAATTTAATTTAGTGAAAAGAAATAAAATAATTATGTCAGTGATCGTTTATCTGTGTTCTGTATTCATATGAGATTACTATACTGAGAAGAGTGTAATAATTACTATTCTATGATATTTCCCACTTTCTAGGGTTGCAACTTCTCAGGATTCAAATCAAATGAGCTTACTCAACTACCCAGACATTTGGATGCTGAACGAATTTATCTTTTTATTTTAAAAGCCCATAACTTTGATGTATGTAAATATTATTTTATTGTATAATAAACTTTGAGAGTATGACTTAATGAATGAGAAGTTTATTTAAAGCTATGACAAGTTAGGTTTTAAGCATTGATCATTTTGGGGGAAATTTGGCCAGAAAGGCCAATGATTTCTAACACCCTGATTACCAGAAGAGAATGTATTAGATTCCGTGTTATTGCCTCAAGAGTCTGAGATTGCTAGCATGCACTGGGTTGGCATATGACTGTAACAGGTGTTTTTCCCTCTCTGTTTCTGCTCTATCAACTCAGGATATTTTAGCCTTCTCATTTTGACATGAAATAACTTATAGGAGTTCTTCTCTACAACCCTTTTGGGTGTTCCTTTTGAGCCTCCAAATGTCCTGGAGAATTTGGGGATAGTATCCTTACAGGGTAACAAAAATTATGAAAAACTGCAGTTGTAGGAATGTAACTAAATCAATGGTCAATGATTGCCAGGGGTAGAATTTGGGTGGGGTGATTACTGATAAAACTGGTCATTTTTCCCTTTGTATTTCAATTTTCTACTTTTTAAGTTGAGGTACTTTAAATATGTTGTTTGTAATTAAGAAGTACTAAATCTAAGTTGAAGCTGTTGAGAATGTACTCCATACCATACTTAGTGGCCAATAAAAAAGAAGTGTCCCCACAAAATGCATGATAAAAAATTTTCTTGCTGTAAAAGTTTTCATGATGTCCTTTCTTGTGGACTTGTACTTGAAGAACAGGAATTCATATCTACAGATTTCATTAAAAGAAATCTTGAATTCTACTGAATCTGGCATTTAAAAACTTTTGTGCGTAAGAAGATAAAATTACGCGTAGAAACTGCCTATTTAAACCAACATTTATAGTCTCTAGTAGTCATGATAAACAGATTTAAACTTATGTACCAATTTTGGTCAATTTTCTGCTTAGAGAGAACACTACGTTTAGACAGGCTCATGATGGGGCTTATAGAAATAGAATTCCATGAATAAATTGTTGATATTTTCTTCAATGGAAAAGAGGGATATTATGGCATGTATGTAATATTTTTGCTACTTCTGGTCTATCCCACACCATCCTTTCAATAGCTACTAGCCAAATGTGGTTAATAATCATATGAAAGGTGATTAGTGTACTGAGCAGAAAATTTTTTATTTATTTGAATTAATTTATGTATAAATCTAAAAGCTAAAATTTGATTCAGTTATTGAAAATCTTTCAATTATGTTTGAAACAAAATTACAACATGTATTTTATGAAGTCTAAATGATGATCAAATATTTTTGATGAAAATTCAGTGTTCAAATTGAGATGTGCAGTAAGTATAAAACAAATACCACATTTCAAAGACCTAGTATCAAAAAAAGAACACAGAATATTTCATTAGTAATATTTATATCAATTATATGTTGACATGATAATATTTTAAATATATTTGGTTAAATAAAATTTCATTAAAGTTGATTTCACCTTTTACTTTTTAATATGACTAGTAGAAAATTTAATATTACAAATGTGGCTCATATTAAATTGCTATTGGACAGTGCTAGTCTATAACCATTGAATACATACTTCTTATAAAGCCTGTTTACAACATTAACATGTTTTATTATGTATTTTAATTTGATCTCCATGTCTTTTTTCCCATAGAAAAGAGTTTTTAAAATCTGGAAGAGTCATTTTCTCTCAGAAGCCTCCATTGCTCTTTTGCATGACTCCTTTTGGTGGTGGTTTCTACATAAATTTAAGGTATAACTTTTTCAAATTCTTTTTTTAAACTTGATTTGCAGCACAATTAATTTTTCAGCACCATGCTCTGGCCAAATGAGCTAATCAGTCAGCCTATCACAATTAATTTTTCAGTAGCAGTAACACTAGTAAAAAAAAAATGTTTTTCTGGATCCTTTCACAGAGATTAGGTTTTGATCACTCCACACATGTTAGAAATCCCATTTGAAGTTTAGAATTCTTTCAGAGGAGTTAAGACTTCAATACAGATTTCAAAGATCCTGGATCTTCCATAATCAAAAAAAGATTAGTGAAATCAAACATTATAGTGAAAAAGTTGTAGCTTTGCTCAATACTACAATGTACTGGGAAGCACTAAACAGAAAACCCACTGCTAATCAGTGACATTAAAGGAGGTTCCATTTGGAAAAGGGTCTACAGAATGGATAGAGAGAGGATTTTTACTTGTTTCAGAAAGGCAGTAATTCTGATTAGGATTAAAATGATAAAGAGATGAGTATCTGACAAAAAATGAAAGAATGAAGATATGTAACACATGAGACAGTGTTTGACTAGAAGAATTTCATAATGATATTGTAATACTCTTAATGTTTTTAAAAAATTTTCCTTAGGATCTTGGCTCCCAAAAAGATGCAAAAAGATAGAAAGTGCATCACTCCCATCCATATAACAACAACAACAAAGCCATATAATCTACAAAGTTGCAACTTTTTGAACCCTTCATTCAAAGTAGATTTCAAAGCAGAGAATGTTACCAGTAATAAAGAGAGGAATTGTATAATAATAAATTGGTCAATCCATCAAGATGACATAAAAGTTCTAGATATTTATATACCTAATAAAATGCTTAGAAACACATTTAATAAAAACCTCGAATACTTAAGGAGAAATAGACAAATCTATAAGTATAATTACAGATTTCAACATATCACTCTCAATAATTTGTAAAATATACAGAAAACCAGTAATGATATAGAATGATATTTAAAAATAAAACAAAACAAACAAAAAAAACCTTGAACAATACTGTCAAACAACTTGACCTAATTGAAATTTATTAAATTTCCTTCCTGTCTTAGTCCATTTTTTGCTGCTAAAACAGAATACCACAGACTGGGTAATTTGTAATGAACAGAAATTTATCATCTCATGTTTCTGGAGGTTGGGAAGTCCAAGTCTGAAGGTCTGCAATCTGGTGAGGGCCTTATTGCTACATCATCCCCTGGCAAAAGGCAAAAGGGCAAGAGAGTAAGGTTGAGAAAGAGACAGAGAAGAGAGAATAAGAGGGGATCAACCCATTCCTGTGATAACAAACCCACTCCTGAGATAATGGCAATCCATACCTGGGGGCAGTACCCTCATGACCCAAACACCTTCCATCAGGCCCCACCTCTGAACACTGGGGATCAAGTTTCCAATACATGAACTTTGGGGCATATATTCAAACCATAGCAGTGAACAACAACAGCAGAGTACACACTCTTCTCAAGTGCACATTAAACATTTAGAAAGATAAGCTATAGCCTGAGCTGGAAAAACATCCTAATAAATTTATAAGAATTCAAGTCATTCAAAGTATGTTTTCAGGCCAAAATGGAATTATAAATGAATAACAGGGAGAGTTCTGGAAAATCCCCAAATATTTGGAACTAAATAACTCACTTCTCAGTAACCATGGGTCAAACCAGTAATTAATAGAGAAATCAGAAATTATTTTTAACTGAATGAAAATTAAAACACAGAATAAAATTTGTGGGACATAGCTAAAGTGGAACTTAGAGAGAAACTTACAGTATTAACATACCTAAATTGTATAAAAAAGAGAAAGTTCTCAAAGACTATGACCTCAGCTACTACCTCAAGAAGCCAGAAAAGGAAGAAGAATAAAACCTAAGACAAGCAGAAGAAAGGAAATAATAAAGATCAGAGTGGGAACCTATAAAATTAAAAACAGAAAACAGTAAAGAAATTGTAAAAAAAA
>NW_007726713.1:164776-170457 GCF_000696425.1 Galeopterus variegatus
AAAAAAAATCAATGAAGCCAAAAGCTGGTTCTTTGAGAATGCTAAAAACAAGGTAATTCAAGAGGAATTTGAAGCTTATGTTTTACTGAGAGTAACCATAGCAAAAATAAAACCCCAATACAACTCAACACTTCATTTAATTGACTCAAGCTCATAAAATCTTAGCAAAAGAAGAAGCATGCTTATTCCTGAGCATAATACCATGTACCTTCATTTCTACTGGCCCAACTCTCAAACAGAAATTACAAGACATATTAAGAAGGAATTGAATTGCTAGGTCATTGGGCATGGAAATGTTCAGCTTAACAAGATTATGTTAAATTATTTTCCAAAGTAGGTGTACAATTTTTTATGCTGTATTTATCAGTTTTCTGTTGCTTATAACAAAATACCTGAAACTGGATCATTTATAAAGAAATGATATTTATTTCTTGCAGTTTTGGAGACTGGGAAATTCATAGTTTAGGGGACACATCTGGTGAGGGCCTTCTTTGTGGTGGTGACTCTACAGAAATACAGGGTATCATATGGCAAGAGTAGCAAAAGCAAGCAAGCTAATCTCACTCACTCTCTTTATAAAGCCATCAGAACCATGCCCATGATGATTCATTACTCCTTGACTGGATTAATACAGTCAGGAAGGCACAGTCCTCATGATCCAATTACCTGTCGAAGACCGCACCATTCAAATACCATAATTGGGTTTCCCATCCTCTTAACACTGTTGCATGGGGGTCAAGTTTCTAGTACATGAACTTTTAAGGACACACTTAATTCACAGCATACTCCCATTGTTAAAACATGAGAGGACTTCAAAAAGTTCATGGAAAGACTTTTATTATCTTTTAATTCTATTTTTCCATGAACTTTTTGAAGTACCTTTGTATAAGAGTTTCCATTATTCCTAAAAAACCAATAGGTCAAAGAGGAAATTAAAGGAAATCAGAATATATCTTGAGATAAAGAAAAACAAAAACACAACCATAAACATACCAAAACCTATAGGATGCAGCACAAGCAGTGCTCGGAGGGAAATTTATAGCCATAAATTCTTACATTAAAAAAAATAATAAAGCCAGAGTAATTAGGCAAGAGAAGGAAATTAAAGGCATCTTAATAGGAAAGAAGTAAAATTGTCTATCAACAACATGATCTTATATTTAGAAAACCTTAAAGATTCCATGCACATACACACACACAAATAACTGTTAGAACTAAACAAATTCAGTAAAGTTGCAGGATTAAAAAATCAACATACAAAAATCAGTAGCAATTCCATATACTAACAATGAGCTATATTTTAAAAATCAAGAAAACAATCCCATTTACAATAGCTACAACAACAAAAAATACTTATGTGTAAATTTAAACAAAGAGGTGAGAGATCTGTGTGCTGAAAATATAAAATACTGATGAAAGAAATTGAAAATGATTCAATGGAAAGATGTTTTGTGTTCCTGGATTGGAAGAATTAATATTGTTAAAATGCCCATAGCACCCAAATAAATCTACACAATCAGTGTAATCCCCAATAAAATTCTGTGACAGTTTTTCACAGAAGTAGAAAAAAAAATCCTAAAATTTGTATAGAATCACAAAAAAATCACAAATACCCTGAGCAATCTTAAGCAAAAAGAACAAAGCTTGAGGCATCACACTTTTTTTCACAGAAGTAGAAAAAAAAATCCTAAAATTTGTATAGAATCACAAAAAATCACAAATACCCTGAGCAATCTTAAGCAAAAAGAACAAAGCTTGAGGCATCACACTACCTTACTTCAAAATATACTACAAAGCTATAGTAACCAAAACAGCATGGTACTGGCATAAAACGGACACATATACCCAATGAAACAGAATAGAGAGCCCAGAAATAAATCCACAAATCTACAAACAAATGATTTTTGACAAAGGTGCCAAGAACACATAATGGAGAAAAGACAGTCTCTTCAATAAATCTTATTGGGACAACTGGATATCCACATACAGAAGAATGAAATTGAACTCATCTCACAACCTGTACAAAAATTGACTCAGAATGGACTAAAGACTTAAATGTGAAACTGTAAAACTGCTAGGAGAAAATATTCAGGAATAGCTCCACAACATTGGTCTAAGCACTGATTTTTCAAATACGACCCCCAAATCACAAGCAAAAAAAGCAAAAGTAGATAAATAGGATTACATCAAACTAAAAATCTTCTGCACAGTAAAGAAAACAATCAAAAGAGTGAAGAAATGACCACAGAATGGGGGAAAATATTGTCAAACCATGCATCTTATAAGCGGTTAATATCCAAAATATATAAGGAACTCAAGCAATCCAATAACAAAAAAACTCCAAATAATCCAATTAAAAATGAGCAAAGTAAATTAGTATCACTATTTTGGAAAAAAGTATGGAGGTTCCTCAAAAAACTAAAAATAGAATTACAATGTAGTTCTGCAATCCCACTTCTAGGTATATATTCAAATACATTGAATATATGGTACATTGAAGTGTTATCTGCACTCCCATGTCTGTTTCAGCATTATTCACAGTAGCCAAGATATGAAAGCAACCTAAATGTTTATCAAAGGATGAATGGATAAAGAAAATGTGGCATATATACACAATGTAATATTACACAGCCTTCAAAACAAAGAAATTCTGCTGTTCACAACAACATGGTTACAACTGGCAGACATTATGCTAAATGAAAAAAGCCAGGCATAGAAAGACAAATAATACTATGATCTCACTTATATGTGGACTCTAAAGAAGTTAATCTCATAGAAAGAGAGTAGAAAGGTGGTTACTAGAAGCTGGAGGAGGAGGAGGTGAGATGGAAAAGGGGAGATGATAATCAGCACAAAGTTTCAGACTGGAGGAATAAATTTTAGTTATCTATTGCACTGCATGATGAGCACAGTTAATAATGTATTCTATATTTCAAAATTGTTTAAAGAATAGATCTTCAACATTCCAATCACAAAAAAATAAGTTAGGGCTTGATTGATTTTTTTCTACAATGTACCAGGAGACTTCAAAAAGTTCATGCAAAATGCAAAGTATGAAAAAACTGTGCAAGGATTTCAAAAATCTTTTGCACCAAAATAAACTCATACTAACTTGTAATAACATGTCTAAACAAGATCTAGTTTGAGACACTGCAAAGGATAAGACATCAGCCCGAAAAGAGCCCCTATCAGAGCAACATGAATTCTGCTAAAATGTAAACAAGAGCAAACATCAAATTCATGATGAAGCTTGGGTGGAAGAATGGTGAAATCATTGATGCTTTACAAAAAGTTTATGTGGAAAATGCCCCCAAAGAAGTCAGCAGTTTGAAAATGGAGAACTTATTATAAGAAGGAAAAAGATGATGTTGAAGATGAAACTCATAGTGGCAGACTGTCCACATCAATTCGTGAGGAAAAAAATTAATCTTGTTCCTACCCTAATTGAAGAGGATTGATGATTAACAGCAGAAACAATGGCCAACACCATAGACATCTCAATGAGTTCAGTGTACAGAATTCTGACTAAAAATTACAGTTGGGCAACTTTTTGCTTAATGGGTGCCACAACTGTAGCACTCAGACAACTGCAGACAAGAGCAGAGCTTTCAATGGAAATTTTAAGCAAGTGGAATCAGATCCTCAAGGATTTCTTTGAAAAACTGTAACAAGAGATGAAACATGGCTTTACCAGTACAATCCTGAAGACAAAGCATAATTGAAGCAATGGCTACCAAGAGGTAGAAGTGGTCCAGTCAAAGCAAAAGTGGACCGGTCAAGAGCAAAGGTCATGGCAGCAGTTTTGGGGGATGCTCAAGGAATTTTGCTTGTTGACTTTCTGGAGGGCCAAAGAACAATAATATCTGCTTACTATGAGAGTGTTTTCAGAAAGTTAGCCAAAGCCTTAGCAGAAAAATGCCCAGGGAAGCTTCACCACAGAGTTCTTCTTCACCATAACAATGCTCTTGATCATTCCTCTCACTAAACAAGGGCAATTTTGCAAGAGTTTTGATGGGAAATTATTAGGCATCCACCTTACAGTCTTGATTTGACTCCTTTTTTACTTCTTCTTGTCTCCTAATCTTAGACAATCTTTAATGGTCATCTATTTTTCTTCAGTTAATAGTGTAAAAAAGACTACATAGACATGGTAGGTTCTCAGGACCCTCAGTTCTTTAGAGATGGACTAAATGGCTGGTATCATTGCTTACAAAAGTGTCTTGAACTTGATGGAAGTTATGTTAAGAAATAAGGCTTATATTTTGTATTTTTGTCTTTTAATTCCATTTTTCCGCAAACTTTTTAAAGTCCCCTTATATGTATACATAGATCAAAAAATAATGTCATACCCCATAAAAATAAAAAAATTATTATTTGTCAATCAAAAATTATTTTTTTCCAAGTGCAAAAGACTTGAACAGACATTTCTGAAAAGAAGACATACAAATGACCAACAAATATCTGAAGAAATGCCTCAATGTCACTACGCTAGTGGGAAATGCAAATTAAAACCACAATAAGATATCACTTCACACATATTAGAATGGCTATTATCAAAAAGATGAAAAACAAAAAGTGTTGGGGAGGATGTTGAGAAAAGGGAGCCGTTGCACACTGTTGGTGGAAATGTAAATTGCCACAGCCAGTATGAAAAACAATATGGCAGTTACCAAAAAAACTACAAATGGGACTATCATATGTTCCAGCAATCCCACTACTGGGTATATATCCAAAAGAACTGAAGTCAGTATGTTGAAGGGATATGTTTATTGCAGCATTATGCACAATAGCCATGGAATCAACCTAAATTTTCATCAATAAATGAATAGATAAAGAAAATGCAATGGAATATTGTTTTGCCTTTTAAAAAAGAAGGAAATACTGTCATTTATTACAATATGTAGAAACCTGGAGGACATCCTGCTAAGTGAAATGAGCCAGGCAGATAAAAACAAATACCACATGATCTCACTTATATGTGGTATCTAAAAAAGTTGAACACAGAAGTAGACAGTAGTTACCAGAGGCTGGGATGGGAAAATGTTGTGCAAAGGGTACAAAGTTTCAGTTAGATAGGGAGAATAAGTTTTGAGATCTATTTCACAACATGGTAAGTACAGTTAATAATAAAGTATTGTGTACTTCAAAATTGCTAAGAGAGTAAATTTTAAGTATCTCACTTAAAAAAAATAAGTGAGATGATATATTAATTAGCTTGATTTAATCATTCCACATTGTATACATATAGTAAAATATCGCATTGTACCACATAAATTTATACAATTATGATTTGTCAATTAAAAATAATAAATAAAAAAGAAAGATATAAAATCAACCACCTATCTTTACACATTAAGGAACTAGAAAAAGAACAAACTAAATCCCAGGTTAGCAGAAAGGAGGAAATTATAACATTAGAGAAGAATTTAATTTCTTTATTAAGCTAAATAAAAAATAGAAAAATGATAGAAAAAAAACCATTTTATGAGCATTACCTTGATACCAAAGCCCAAGACACTACAAGAAAAATAAAACAAAAACTACAGACCAATATCTCTTACGATGAATATTGATGAAAAAATCCTCAACAAAATACTAGCAAACCAAATTCAGCAGCACGTTAAAAGGATTATATACAATATCTAATGGAATTTATTCCTGGAACTCAAGAATAATTCAAT
>NW_007726713.1:170882-188955 GCF_000696425.1 Galeopterus variegatus
TAGAGAAGAATTTAATTTCTTTATTAAGCTAAATAAAAAATAGAAAAATGATAGAAAAAAACCATTTTATGAGCATTACCTTGATACCAAAGCCCAAGACACTACAAGAAAAATAAAACAAAAACTACAGACCAATATCTCTTATGATGAATATTGATGAAAAAATCCTCAACAAAATACTAGCAAACCAAATTCAGCAGCACATTAAAAGGATTATATACAATATCTAATGGAATTTATTCCTGGAACTCAAGAATAATTCAATATGTGTTAAATAGCTTGATCTAATAGATACATTTGTAACCCAAATGCTCAAAAGCTGCAGGACACACTTTCTTTTGAAGCATACACAAAACATTTACAAAAAAATCACCCTACCATTTTGCTACTTAGTTGGCTGTGGTGATATATATGGTGTGAACACTGGATGAATCATATTAATTAAAGACATGCCCTGGAACTTTGTCTTGTGCAAATTTCTTCTTTCTTCTTTATTCATACTAAGTGTAAATTGTGTAGTTGAAATGTGCTAACTTTCTTGAATAAATTATATACAATAGATGGAATCTCATTTAATACTCACAACTCTTTATCATTACACAAGTGATGAAGAATTGCTATTAACATTATCATTACTATTTTTGCTATTATCTCTTTCCATAAACTTACTAACCAGGTGAGAGTTATATTGGGAGTTAGGAGGCCTGGATTGTATCTGACTCTTGATTATTTAGCTGAATAAACTTAAATAATTCTCTTAGCTTTTCTGATCAATGCAGCCACTGAAGTAGAGGGACTTAAGTTGGGTGATACCTAACTTCATTTTAGGTCTAACATTCTATGCATTTATAAATTGCAGCTCATGGGCCGAGCCCGTGGCGCACTCGGGAGAGTGTGGGGCTGGGAGTGCAGCGGCACTCCCACCGAGGGTTCGGATCCTATATAGGGATGGCCGGTGCGATGCTCTCACTGGTTGAGCGCGGTGCGGCTGGTCACAAAAAAGGACAAAAATAAATAAATAAAAATAAATAAATAAATAAATAAATTGCAGCTCTTTTGGTTTGCTAATTTTATAGAAAACTACCACTAAGTTTGATAATTTTTTGTTTTTATTACCAAAAATCATTAATGCTACCTTGAGCTTCTACAACCAGCATCACAAATAAATCTGAACTCTAATTAACCTTTATTGCTTATTTTATGTATTTGAATTCTAATTCATTTCTTCATTGCTTACTAGAGCAGGAATTCAGGGTGTTACAGTAGGACTTTTTTATAATATTGACATTATTATTATATAGATTTCTTTCTTCTTATATTTACTTTGTCTCTAGCTTAACTATCATGCCACGATTTTACTAGTTCTGGTTAATGGCTGTCTCATCTCCAAAGTTGCTTTAATTTCACATTGAGTTACTGATAATTAAAGAGATGGAATTTTTATAGAACAGTAGAAGGTAACTAAGTCATTGACTGCCTTCTGCATAACAACTACTATGCAAAAACCATCAATTCATCAAATGTTTGTATGATTTCTGTGTGCCAAGCACTATGCTAAGGGCTCGAAATGCAAAGATAAAATATGATCTTTATTCTTAATTAATTTTACTATTAACTTCTTTAAGGTATCTATATATTATCTGTATTTGGCAGATGAGGAAACTGAGACTTGCGCAGGGTAATGCAGCTAATGAATAACAGGCCCAGTGTTCCAATTCAGGTCTGCATGATGCCTAAACCCATGTTTATGCCACCATACCAATTGATCAGCTCCTTAAGAACAGATAAAATTACTGACATTATACAAATTCCAATTTTAAATTGTCATGTTGACTTTAATTTCATGCATGTTTTATTTTTTAAGCCTGACAAAGAAAATCAAGATTGCTTATTTGATAGAATTTCAGAAAGTTATGTGACACTTTTCATGACCATACCTCTAAGTCGAAAAGATGCATTCTTTCAGGTAAACACAGAAATGAACAGTAATGCTAATTGTTTTTAGAGTGAAAGAAATAGAAACAAAAGTTATTTTATTTAAACACATGAGAACATATTTTACTTTTGAAAGCATAATTTTCTAATATAAAGTAAGCAATATCTAAAAATTTATGCTCTTACCACCCCTTCCCCCCGCCACACCCCAGAATGTTGTATTGCCTTGCCTAGAAGTCTTACAGAATCTCCTTAGTGGTATAGTTATTTTGTTTGCATATTAATAATTTGAAAACTGTTCATTTATTCTATGTATGTTCTTGTCTTTTTCTATTTACCTACAAAATTATCTATCATTTTTCTTTTACTTTATAATGAATCTTTTGTTCCATTTAAGAGGACTTGACAAGTTTGTGTTATGCCTAAGGACTAATCACCTGTTACAGTCAAGTGCAATGCATAAAATTGTGAATCAAATGCTTGTTTTGCTATTCTGTTGTTATAATAAGGGAGTAGGAATGATTAAAATAATTAATGCCCTTGAACAATGAGAAATGAAGAATGTAGGGATTCCATTGGGTATATTTAAATTTAACTTCTAGCATTTCAAAACACAAGCCATATTCAAATACTTTGTTGCATTGGCAATCCGTAAAGAAGAGATACATAAGTAGTTTGGAGTTTGTGAACGTTTTCATGGGTAAAACAGACCTAAAATAACAAGTTTGGAGTCCTTCACAATGAAAATATAAACAAAAATTCACAAATTTTCCAAATCTTGACCTATCTTACAAACACGTACTCATAGATCAAGTGTGATAGAGGGAAACCGGTAGTGGACTGGAAATAAGGAGGCTTGTGTTTGTGTCCAGAATCTACTACTAATGACCTGGGTGATCTTGGCAACCCACTCTACCTCTCAGGTTCACAACTGGGTTGTCTATCAAGTGAAGAGGTTGATCAAATCCATGATTCTTAAATTGTTGTCTTGTGGAACAGGGTATTCTGAAAGATAGACTAGGATTTCCTCTGCTAATATTTGAACTGTTTTTTCTTGTTTGCAGGAAAAAGTTAGTTAAGGGTTAGGAATTTTGCAATTAAATTGTCCAGAGATAATAACAACAGCTATTTCTCCTACCTATATTCTTTCAGCTAGTCTATCCTTTTGTGGTTTTTATGGTAATATGTATTCACTGAATGTGCCTAGCTTACCTGCATGGCTTGATAAAATCAAGCATACTTGATTTTATGAGGTGGGGCCTCATTTCTTATTGATCAATTTCCATTATTTTGAACTCATTCAAACAAGTGAGGATTTCAGTACTATTGTAATATGTATTCACTGAATGTGCCTAGCTTACCTGCATGGCTTGATAAAATCAAGCATACTTGATTTTATGAGGTGGGGCCTCATCTCTTATTGATCAATTTCCATTATTTTGAACTCATTCAAACAAGTGAGGATTTCAGTACTATTAACTACCTCAATTATCTTACCTAAGGAAGAGAAATTTATTAGTTTCTAACAATGACAAATTTAACTTCAGTTCTCACTATTCAGTGCAAATTAATCTCAACCTAAGCCTATTTAGTATGTTTTTACTTCCCTTACTTCAGTGTCCTACAATGATATTCCTTTAGAAATTTTCCAAACAGTTTAACACTTGATCTCTTTTTTCTTTAATCTCCTGAACATGGAACATTTACAGAAAACTTTTAGAAATTCTCCTTATCCACATTGTTAAACATTTTCATTTTAATCACTGCTATAATTTTTTTAGATTTCTCTTTTTTTATTATTAGCATGTTCATTATTACAAATCACAATTTTTCTCTATGCCCCTTATCCAACCAATCATTCCCCAAGCCCCTTCCCTCCCTCCTCCCCATCTCTAGTATCCTTAGGTTTGTTTTCTCCTTCTGAAAGTTCAATGTATTATTGTGGTCTGTTTTTTCTTTCGTCCTTTCTTTCTTTTTGTCTTTCTTTCTTTCTCTCCTTTCTTAGCACCCAGTTATGAGTGAGGACATGCAGTATATTTCTTTCTGTGTCTGGCTTATTTCACTTAACATATTTTTCTCCAGGCTCATCCATGTTGCAGCAAATGGCAGAAGTTCATTTTTATTTATGGCTATTCCATTGTATATATACCACATTTTCCTTATATAATTTTATATACCATAAATATAATATGTAATCATTTCTGGTAGAAAAATGTTCATGGTTCATTCAATAAAATTGAATATATTAATATATTACAGAATTTTCCCCTTCTTCCCCCACTCCCCCTCCCCCCTGTCCCAAAAAACCATGGAGATCTTAAAAGATCACTTACCAGCAAATTTGAGCACTGCTGGATTAGGTGACAATATTAGTTTTGTATTGCCACTGTAACAAATTATCATTAATTTAGGGTCTTAAAACAACAGAAGTTTATTATCATAGTATGAAGGCCAGAAGTCCAAAATGAGTCTTGTGAGGCTAAAATGGAGGTGTCTGCAGAGATGGTTTCTTCAGGAGGCTTCAGAGTAGAATGCATTCCTTGCCTCTTCTAGCTTCTTTTGGCTGCCCATATTCCTGGGCTGTGGTTGCACCACTCCAATCTCTCCCTCTGCTGTCACACAGCCTCTTGCTCTTCTATAGGCAATTTTTTTCTCAACCTTCCTCTTATATGGACACTTATAATTACATTTAAAGCCCACAGGATACCCAAGATAATCTCCCCATCTCAAAATCTTGAATTTAATCGCACCTGCAAAACCCTTTCACCATATAAGTTAAATTTCACAGGTTCCAGTGGTTAGAATGTATATATCTTTTGGACTATTATTCTTTCTACCATGGTGATTTCTAAGGGCCCTTAAATCCTAAAATTTCACACAATTAAGGGCTTAATGTGTGATTGTAAATACTTATCTGAATGCATATTACCAAAATAGTGATATAAATTTGTTTTTATAAAAATACATCTTTCTATGTCTAGTCACTGACTGAGAGGAATTCAGTAGTTTAGGGATTTGAAAGCTGATAGGATACTTGTAGTACCGTTTATTTGCTGATATTTGATTATGGTTTTAACATGTGAAATATACTGATTAAGGGCCGACCCCGTGGCTCACTCAGGTGAGTGCGGGCGCTGGGAGCTCAGCGGCCCTCCCACCGCAGGTTCGGATCCTATATAAGGATGGTTTATTTGCTGATATTTGATTATGGTTTTAATATGTGAAATATACTGATTAAGGGCCGACCCCGTGGCTCACTCAGGAGAGTGCGGGCGCTGGGAGCTCAGCGGCCCTCCCACCGCAGGTTCGGATCCTATATAAGGATGGCCAGTGCGCTCACTGGCTGAGCGCGGTGTGGGTGACACCAAGCCAAGGGTTGTGATCCCCTTATCGGTCACGATCCCCTTATTGGTCACGATCCCCTTATCGGTCACAAGAAAGAAAAAAAAAGAAAAAGAAAAAAGAAATATACTGATTAAAATATATAAACTCACCTAAGCAAACTTCAATTATTTTAAAGTGTACTTTTTATTAAGATGACCCATATGTATCACTTTCTAAAAGAGGATAGCAATAGCAAGGTTAAATGACATAAATGGATAATCATCAAACCTTATCTTAATCTTTAACTTTATGCTTTATCTAAGTTAAATTTTTTCCCAAATGCTAACAGTCAGATTGACTTAATTTTCAACTCTTTTTTGTTCAAAATGACCAAAAGCAAGCTATCAGAAAAAAAGGGACACACACATTTCACAAACTGAATAATCATTTGTTGGTAGTTAAGGTATATTACATAAAATATAAAATTAATCTAATATGACTGTATTTTGATAGGTGTATCCTGATTGTTTAGCACAAGCTATCTATGCAACATTCCAGGAAGCATTTCCAGAATCTAGTAAACTTTTTAATGATGAATTTAAAGAAGATCTAGGGAATAACATTTTCCTTTGGTTGTCAGGTATGAATATATCATTTAAGTAATCATTATTTTGGTTTCTAAAATTTTGGGATTGCAGTATTTTGTTTACTCTAGTCAATAATAGTCAATAAATTGATAGTTCTTTGTCTTACAAAACATGCCACACTGATGTCTGTTTTTAAAAAATGGTGATTATTTGTTTTCTTCTGAAAATTGTTAAACCAAAATTAATAGTTAACTTGAGAAGCCAAATAATTTTACAAGCAGTAGAATTATTATAAAAAACTGAATTCCCACAGAAATAAAGTCATACCATATTATATACTATATTTGGAAGGTAAATATTTTAAGCTGGTTTTGGAACACTACTTATGTTTTTATAGCAAATATATTAGGAAGGATAAATTATAGTATTGAGTTTCTCATAAAACATACAAACAATCAAGGAAAACCTGTTTTTTGAATCATTGTATATGTGTCTAGGAAGGAGTAGTAGGATTGAAAGGCTAAAGAGAAGTAAAACTCTATCCTAGAGCATTTAGCTAGAGATTTTGGTACTCACGTGCTATGGTATGATGTCTCCCCAAACTCATGTTGGAGCTTAATCTTCAATACAGCACTTGAAAGGTGGGACGTTTAAGAGGATATTAGAACATGAGGGCCATGCCCTCATGAAGAAATTAATCTATTCATGGATTAATGGGTTAATGGATTAATGAGTTATTGGGGAAAAAACTGGTGGCTTTATAAGGAAAGAAGCACATTAGTGTGCTTTTTGCTCAGCCCTCACCATGCATCATAATGAGACTCTGTAAAGAGTCCCCACCAGGAGGAAGGCCCTTACCAAATGTGCCCCCTTGGCCTTGGACTTCCCAGCCTCTAAAACCATAAGAAATAAATTTTATTCTTTATAAATTACCCAGTTTCAGGTATTCTGTTATAAGCTGCAGAAAAGGCCTAATACATTGGGTTTAAAACTAAGGTATAAAAATATAGTTTCATATTCCTGAAGTGACCTCCAAACTTTTTTTTCTAAGACTATTACACTATTATGAACTACCAGAAGCTATTGATTGTTTTCATATAGTTCTTCTTATAAGTATTTCAGTTTAAATGTTAACTAATATTTTTAAGCTTCTTTGTGTCGATTCTTACTAACAAAATAATTTCTATAAGAAAATATTTCATATTTTAAAAAGGGAGCCCTTGAGAGGTAAAGACTGGGAAATAGCCCTGAGAAACCCCCAACCCACACACACATACACAGAAATAATACCTTGCTAATTATATAGAATGATCCAGCTAATTCAAATACAATAAATAAACGGAATAATCACAGCATTCAACAAAGATACTATAAGAAAAAATTTTGATGAAGAGCAGAAAGATGTCCTACAGACCTGTGATGAACTGAATTGTGCCTCCTCCCAAATTCATATGTGGAAGTGAAGTCCTAACCCCTAGTATACCTCAGAATTTGACTGTATTTGAAAATAGGGCCTTTTAAGAAGTACTTAAGGTTAAATGAGATAATTTGAGTGGGACCTAATCCAATAGGACTGCTGTCCTTATAAGAGGGAGAGAGGAGTGACATGAGCAAGATGTTGGAGTAGGAGATACCAGCCTTTTTCTTCCCCAACAGAAACAATAGTCAGCTATCCATGAACAATAGCAGCCCTGAGATGGCTGAAGAGTTCATTTAAGAACCTTCTGCAAAGCAACAAAAGATGGTGTAACCACACAAAAAGGGTTACTGGGGAGATTTGCATATGTGAAACATGTGGAGACAGCTAGGAACAAAGAAGGGTGGAGGCTCTCAGAATCAGTCATGTGGTCCCCAAATGGTGTAACCACACAAAAAGGGTTACTGGGGAGATTTGCATATGTGAAATATGTGGAGACAGCTAGGAACAAAGAAGGGTGGAGGCTCTCAGAATCAGTCATGTGGTCCCCAATGAGCCTTTGTTGCCAAAGACCTCAATAGCCCCTGCAGCAGCCACAAATTCCCTGAATATTTCACAGGGGATGTCCCCTTAGTGTTTGTTAATGTGGACTTCAGCAGCCTGCTCCACAGAGGACACTGACAACTTTTGCCACTAAGATAACCAGCAGCCATTGCTGTTGTGGGCCCCCTGGAGAGGGAGATGGTGCTGTGCTCCCACCCCAAGAAGGCACTGTTGTTGTGATGACCCCAGGACAAGGGTTGGGGCCACTCTGCACAGACCTCCACTCCAGGCATCAGTTCTGCAGCAGCAGTGTGCATGCCCATGTCTCATACACTAAAGCCACTGCCACAGAGAACTAGGCTGGACCCTGGACCTTGGATCCACTGTCATTCCACACAGTGGATCTGCACTCCAGACTCCAGCTCCACAGCTGCTTTGTGAGTGCCTGTGATGTGGACACCAGAGCCACCGTTGCAGCAGGCACATCTGCACCACACACTACAGAGCTACAGCAAATCTGCACATGCTCATGCTCCAGACCCCAGATCTTAGGGCAAACATTTACACTTAGGACACCAGAGCCACTGCCACAATGGGAACATTCACGCTTCAGAACTTGGAGCTGCCGTAGCTCTGCATGCATCCACACTCCAGACCTCATCTCCTCAGTGGTCCCAAAGTGTCCCCACCTCACATACCATTACCAATGCTACAGGAGGGGCACCTGCACCCTAGGAACTGATGCCACTGCAGCTAGTGACCTTCAGTTGAAGCCAATGCTCATTTACCACTTCAAAAATCCTAGAGCCCTTAAGAATGATGCTAAATCTACTCTGCCTTTACTCTATAAATGGGGCAACAAAGCCTGGATGACAGCACATCTGTTTGCTGCATGGTTTACTGAATATTTTAAGCCCACTGTTGAGATCTACTGCTCAGAAAAGATTTCTTTCAAAATATTACTTCTCATTGACAATGCAAGTAATATTCAAAATATTATTTCTTTTGCATCACCCAAGAGCTCTGATGAAGATATACAAGGAAATTAATGCTGTTTTCATGCTGCTAATACAGCATTCAATCTGCAGCCCATAGATCAAGGAGTAATTTTGACTTTCAAGTATTATTATTTAAGAAATACATTTTGCAAGGCTATATCTACTGTAGATAGTGATTCTTCTGATGGGTCTGAGCAAAGTAAATTGAAAACCTTCTGGAAAGGATTCATTGGTTTAGATGCCAGTAAGAACATTAGTGATTCATGGAAGGAGGTCAAAACATCAACATTAACAGCAATTTGGAAGAAGTTGATTCCAACCCTCATGGACAACTTTGAGGAGTTCAAGTCTTCAGTGGAGGAAGTAACTACAGATGACATGGAAATGGCAAGAGAACTAGAATTAGAAGTGGAGCCTGAAGATGTGACTGAATTGCTGCAGTCCCATGATAAAACTTCAATGGATGAGGAGTCGCTTCTTATGAATGAGCAAGGAAAGTGGTTTTTTGAAATGGAATCTACTCCTGGTGAAGATATTGTGATAATTGTTGAAATGACAACAAGGGATTTAGAATATTTCATAAACTTAGTTGATAAAGCAGCAGCAGGATTTAAGAGGATTGACTCCAATTTTGAAAGTTCTACTATGGGTAAAGTGCTGTCAAACAGCATTGCATGCTATAGAGAAATCTTTTGTAAAAGAAAAAGTCAACCACTGTCTTATTTTAAGAAATTGCCACAGAAATCCCAGTCCTCAGCAACCACCACCCTTATCAATTAGCAGCCTTCAACATTGAGGCAAAACCCTCCACCAGCAAAAAGATTACAACTGGCTGAAGACTCAGATGATTGTTAGCATTTTTTTAAGCAATGAAGTATTTCTTAATTAAGATGTGTGCATTATTTAGGCGTAATGCTATTTTCCACTTAATAGATTATAGGATAGTGTAAACAAAACTTTTTTTTTTTCCTTTTTGTCTTTTTTCGTGACCGGCAACAGATCGCAACCCTCGGTGTTGCTCCTGCACCTCGCTCAGCCAGTGAGCGGCCGGTCTGTATGTGGGATCCGAACCCTCGGCGGGAGCGCCGCCGCGCTCCCAAGTGGTGCACTGTAGCAGTGCGCCACTGGGCCGGCCCTAAACAAAACTTTTATATGCACTGAGAAACCCAAAAATTTGTGTGATCTGCTTTATTGCATTATTCATTTTATTGTAGTGGTCTGAAACTGCACCAACAATATCTCTGACGTGTGCATGTACTTGAAATTTGCTAAGAGAGTAGATCTTAAGTATTCTCACCACCAAAAGAAAGAAAATTTGTTATGTGAGATGATGGATACATTAATTAGCTTGATTTTGGCAATCGTTTCACAATGTGTATGTTCATCAAAACATCGCATTGTACACCTTAAGTATATACAATATTTATTTGTCAATTATACCTCAATAAAGCTGGGGGAAAAAAGAGGAAGAAAGGACTTCCGATCAAGATGGCAGAAGAGATGCCAGCATCTATTTCCCAGCATCACCTTCTCCCAGAATCAACCAATTTACAACTGTTAAAAAGCAATGACAGCCAAGCTGGAGCCACTAGAGCTCAGAGGACGAGGAGGAGCGACCTACAGAGTGCATAAATGCAGGAGAAGCCACGATGAGAGAAAGGACCACTCCAACTATTTCGAGCCCTGGCTACTTCAAGCCCGCCTCTGCTGAGCACACAGAGCAGGGGCAGGCATAAGCCACAGCTGTGTCTTTTGTGTGAAGTTGCTTTGAGGTGGCAGGGGAGAAGAGGGTCTTCATGGCCCCCAGGCCAGCAAGACCACTAACAGGGTTCCCGTGGACCCACATAGGAGTGAGGGGCCACAGACAACTGAAAAAAGAAGCCACTCAGAGGCCAGTGAGTCATCGCAAGGGACCAGCACATGGCCCATCCTATGGGAAGTGTTTGGAGTGTGGGTGGCAGGGCAGACAGCCCACCAGGGCAACACTGGAGCACAGTATGGACAGCTGATCTTCCCTTGAATCAGCACAGGTCCACTCAGTGGAGACTGTCCAGGAATATAAAACTGTAGGGGGTGCAGTCTGATGAAAAGGTTCAGTCCAGAGTTTCCACACAACCCAGGTATACTGGACCTCACAAGACCCATAAGTGCTTACAAGGTCAACAGTTAAAACCTGAGCTGAACAAAAATCCTTCCCCAGGGAATCAGCAGCAAAACAACAATTTAGCTCAACTACAGGGCTTAAGTGCTGGTCCCCACAGGAAGTTTTCCCATTTTACAAGTAAGCAAAGGACAACAAATTAGTTCCAGTGCAGAGTTTAAATGATGGGAATAGTGAATAATACAGCACAGAACTGAAAGAAAACACAAAAAACACACAGATCAGAGACAAAGTTCTGATATTAACCAGTAAAGGTCTAACACCACCAAAGAACACCTATATAAAACCTGGAAGGACCAGAATCACCCCAGAACCCCAAGCTGGGGTGGGGGTAGCCAAGGGGCTCAGCCATGCCCCCACAATGTCCACATCCAGCCCATTGATGACCACCAGGCAGCCACCGGAAGCTCCCCAGGCTCCCAAGCCAAGGTGAGGAGGACCGAGGGCCTCAGCCACACAACCCTAATATCCACATACAGCCCAGAGATGACCACCTGGCAGCAACCAGAAGCACCCCAGGTTCCTCTGCTGGAATGAGGGGGTTGCCACAGGCCTCAGCCATGCCCACCCTCCCTCCTGCTTACTCTTTCCACCCTATCTCCTTTCCCCTTCCCTTCTCCTCCTGCCCCCAACTACTCTGCAACATCTTAGAATGTAAAAATAATAATAACAATTAATTAATTAGATTGTTTTTAAAAAAAGAGGGAGAGACACAGAGATGTACACACATAGAAAAAAATGCCACATGAGGACACAGCATGAAGGCAACCATCTGCAAACCAAGGAGAGAGGCCTCAGGAGAAACCAAAACTACTGACACCTTGATCTTGAACTTCTAGACTCCAGATCTGTGAGAAGGTATATTTCTGTTGTTTAAGTCACCCAGTCTGTGGTATTTTATTACGACAGCTCTAACAAACTAATAGAGATTTTCAAAACTCACCAGAAACAAATTTGCCAAAAACAGATGACAATTTTAATTCAACCACAAAAAAATAAAGCATAAAAGCTACAATCCAGCCTTCTAACAAAAACTTCTAAAAACAATTGAACAATCATAGTTGTATAGGGAGAATACAAATTGTAAATACAGGATGTCAGGGAAGAACCTAACTGTATGCTCACTTCAAATATAATGATACATGTAGTATAAAAAAGTAAAAGTATAATGCATTTGTCAAGACCCATATAATTTTACATCACAAATTGAAAGCCTTAATGTATGAACATTTTTAAAAATCAGGAGGACAAAGGATTCCAGGATGGAATGCAGAATACAATAAAATAATATAAATGTATTATATAACTTTAATAAAGGGAGTGGGGTAGGGGGGAAGCTGGCCTAAGTAATTTCGGCAAGCTGTATTTTGACTGACAAAAAACTAAATGAACTGTATATGAAAACTGTACTCGGTAAAATTGTTGCACAATGTCACATGGATTAACAATTCTGACACTGCTTTACATGTAAACTGGAGCTTAATTAGTAAATGGATGGTGGGAGGCAAGTTTCTCACTGTTGGAGAACAAAGTTACAGATAAGCAGGGGAGGTAGTCCAGAATGAAACATGTGCTACTGGATTAGAGTTGAAGACATCAGTATGAACCTATTTTAGCCTTTTATAGATATGGCTAGATATTTTTTTTAAAGTAGTTTGAGTTCTTTGTATATTCTGGATATTAATCCCTTGTCAGATGCATAGTTTGCAAATATTTTCTCCCATTTTGTAGGTTGTTGCTCTGTTAATTGTTTCCTTTACTGTGCAGAAGATTTTTAGTTTGATATAATCCCATTTGTTTATTATTTTCTTTTTTTGCCTGTACTTTTGGTCATATTCATAAAGTTTTTGCACACTTCTATATCCTGAAGTGTTTCCCCTATGTTTTCTTTTAGGAGTTTTATAGTTTCAGGTCTTATATTTAAGTCTTTAATCCATTTTGAGTTGATTTTGGTATATGGTGAGAGGTACAGGTCTAGTTTCATTTTTCTATGTATGGATTTCCAGTTTTCCCAGCACCATTTAGTAAGAAAACAAGTAACCCAATTAAAAAATGGACAAAGGAACTTAATAGACATTTCTCATATGTAGCCATACAAATGGCCAACAGACACATGAAAAAATGCTCAACATCACTCAGCATCAGGGAAATGCAAACCAAAACCACACTGAGATACCATCTCACTGCTGTTAGACTGGCTATTATCAAAAAGGCAGAGAATAGCAAGTGCTGGCAGGGATGTGCAGAAAGGGGAACCCTCCTACACTGTTGGTGGGACTGTAAATTGGTGCAGCCATTACAGAAAACAGTATGGAGTTTCCTCAAACAACTACAGATAGAACTGCCATACGATCCAGCTATCCCACTGCTGGGCATATACCTAAAGGTATGGAAATCATCATGTCACAGGAATACCTGCACTCCCGTGTTTATTGTAGCTTTATTACAATAGTTGAGTTGGAATCAACGTAAATATCCACTAACAGATGACTGGATATGGAAAATGCAGTATACATACTCTATGGAATACTATTCTACCATAAAAAGGAATGAAATTCTGCCATTTGCAGCAATGTGGATGAACTTAGAGAAAATGACATTAAGCCAGGTAGAAGGAAGGAAGAAAGGCAGGCAGGCAGGCAGGCAGGCAGGCAAAGAAAAAGAGAAAGAAGAAAGAATCAAAATAATACATTCAACTTTAAAAAAAAAAGAGAACAGAACTGTGATTCTTAGAGGGGGAAAAAGGGGAAGGCAGGGGTTGGCAAGAAACTGGTGAAGGGTCACAGAGATTGATTACATTTTGTAAACATGAATATACTAATTATCCTGATTTAATCACCACATATTGTACACAGATATTGATATTTGATGCTGTACCCCACAAACATGTATAATCAGTTATCTTTCAGTACAAAACTGTCAAAACTAACTAAATAAAAATTTTAAAAATTTAAAAAGTAACTATATATGTGTGTATTTATGGGTTAGTGTAAATACATACATTTTCTAGCTTTGTTCACTGGAAGGACATAGAAAAACTGATACCCCAATAATTATGTACATACCCAGAACCCAAATCTTGGTTTCTTAATACTAACCTTCAATAAAAGGAGCCAGCACTCCTTGGAGAAATACAGGCAAACAGTTTTTTTATTTTTTCAGGATTTCACCATTTTTTAAATGGTTTTTTAATTTTTTTTTATTGAATCATAATTGATTATACATATTTTGAGGTTCAATGTTGATGTATGTTGATCAAATCAATATTATTAGCATATACATTATTACAAATCGTAGTTATTCTTTATGCTCCTAATCAAATCTCCCCCCCTCTCTCTCCCCCCTACCTCTTATAACTCTAGATTTTTTTTCTCCTGAAAGAGTAACAGTTATTCTGTTGATTTGTTGCCTAGATGATCTGTCCAGTACTGAGAGAGGTGTGTTCAGGTCCCCCACTATTATCGTAGCATAGGTGCTTCTTGTATCACTCTGGAATGGGCTTTGTGGAGAGAGACAACCTTTTCTTCTCTTTGGTCTCTGCTGGTGACTCTCTTTATGTCAGTGCAGTTGAGTGGCTGGCGGGCCATCTGCACGTTGGTTGTTGCATCTAGCCACTTTTGTGGCAGCCGTGGCTATTGTGTTAGATGTGGTGGGCCACCCACATGGAAGTGGTGTTTTGGGCATGCTCCTTGCCTGGTTGGTTGCAGGAGGAGGGGTCAGTTTCTGGATCTGGTCTCAGGACCCGGGCAGGCCCCATGGCAGCAGTGGCGTGCCTGGTTGTGGGAGGAGGGGTAGGCAAAGAGTTTCAACATATACTTATTTGTATACCTTGAAAGAGACAATCAAGATGGTTGAAACTAATAAAATACTTAAAATATAACTCAAGAAAACATTGCTGAAGGAAAAGAAGACTACATATTGAAAGGGAAGACCATGTATCAAGAAAACTTGAGCCATTATGGTCAACACTGACAGATATAATAAGTTATTGGACATTAAAGATAAAACATTCCTTGGGCAGCCAGATAAAAATATCAAGCCTCCTAAAGGAAAAGGAAATCAGATTTTCAAATTTTCTCTCAGAAATATTATACTCCAGAAGAAACACCTACAAGATATTTAAGAAAAGAAAGGGTTAACCAAGCATTTCTGTGCAACCAACCTGTCCTCTTATATAAAGGCTACAAATTGTTTTAAACGTGAAAAAGCTTTGAGAATTTTGTTCATTTGAGCCTTTCTTAAGGAAATAAAAGTGACCATGCTCTAGCCAATTAAAAGATAGAAAAGATTGTATGGTTTGTATCTCAGAAGATTTGTAAAGATAAAAGGAAATATAATGTGAATGGGCATAAATTGTTTATTCTTCTGATTAGAATTTGTGATTAGAATTGTATAACTCTGTGATCTTAGAAAAATCACATTACTTCCTTGATCTGTTTACTTTGTACAAATTTTTTGATTAAACTATGAAATTTCTTTTTAATTCTAATATTTTCAATATTGTTGCATATGAATTACTTATATATTGGGAAAAATCAGTAATGCTATTTTTTCACAGATATTGTACACTTTCTGCTTTTCATTACACTGAAACAATTTATAATCCTCTTTCCCTAGATTATTTTGTCTAATTTTTCCCTCCAATATGAATCATTTTATTTATTAATTTTGTCAAAAATATTCTAGTGTATTAATTTTGCTTTTATTATCATTAATTTCTTTCTCAGTCTTTTTACATGTTTATATGCTGTTCTTTAACTTAGAGATCTGACGGTTTTGTACATTATTTTAAGTTTTCTTGCTTAGTTATAAAAGCTTTTAAGGCTATGAATTTACTTCTGAGTAAGCCTTTATGCATAACTCATGAAGTTTAACTATAATGTTCTAACAATAGGCATCTTTCATTATCTCAATTTAATCCATTTCTGAAAATGTGTCAAATAACAAATTCTCAAATAGTGGGAGCTGACATTTCATAATTTAATTGAGAAGAATGACAGTACATTTCCAAATCACTCAAAAACCCTAACCAGATTCTCCAAACATTATTAAAACACACTTAAATATCTATGTAATAACACACCAAGGATTTTTTCACACAATAAGTCATTTTGTTTTTTTTATTTATTTATTTTTTTTCCTTTTTGTCTTTTTTCGTGACCGGCAACGGATCGCAACCCTCAGTGTCGCGCCCGTACCGGACCGGGACCGGCCACGGGATCGCAACCCTCGGTGTTGCTCCCGCCCCTCGCTCAACCAGTGAGAGGCTGGTCTGTATGTGGGATCCGAACCTTCGGCGGGAGCGCCACCGCGCTTCCCAAGCGGCGCACTACAGCAGTGCGCCACTGGGCCGGCCCTAATAAGTCATTTTAGTAAACTAAGTACCTACCTGTTTAAACAATAATGAACTTATTAGTGGATATGTTTGTGTGCAGTATTCAAGACATAGTACAGTATTAGCCACATGTTATACTTGCCTTCTGATGGCAATGAAGAAATGTTAAGATGTAAATATACAATGAAATAATACAGTAAACATAACAAAGAAATTATCTAAATTGGGCCAATGTTGCTCATCCCCTCAGGTGCTTAGCAGAGAGAAACACTGGGATTTAGAAGCCAACACACAGGCCAGAGGCAGGGAAGATGATAGCAATAATGCTCAATGCTTTTGAAACAACAAAAGCATGAGACATGATCTTGTCTGGACAACAGCTGACATAGAACTGTAGCATTAACTGTATTTTCTCAACCAGGCTCCCAAGCAATTTAAACATTTTCATATTGAATCAGTTGTTTTTATGGTTTTTATTCAGAAAGGGAAATTTGAATTTAAATATTTTCAAGTTGTTATAGAGAATTACTGTTTAAACATGTTATTATTGACTTTTTAAAATTTTCTATGATTACTTTTTAAATTCTGTTATTGAGGTCTAATATCCACTACAGTACACAAGTCTTAAGTCTTCACCTTGATTTTATACATACTCACACATATATATACATCTATATACCATATACTTCAAGATATAGTACATTTCCAGCATGTAGTTACAATTTTGATTTCCATTTTCACCCGTCTTTTAAAATAGCACTCTTTAATGGCAAAATCTTTTGTGTTTATACTTTCATTATTAATGTCTACTTTTTTGCAGTACCTTAAACACTGTGGCCTGTATTATATTTGTATTTTGGAATTTATTGAGTTGTTCCTGCTATATAATAGTACATAGTGAAATATTATAAATGGTACCTAATGACTTGAAAACAAAGTTATGTTCTCTGTTTGCAAAAAATAGAATTCTATATATTGTATACGTGGTTCTATAGACCACTGTACATGTGTGCTTCTACAGGATTTTCTTTATATTTCTAGTAGTTTCAATATATGTTGTGTCTTTAATAAATAAAAAAATCTCTTTTCTCCCATTAAAAATCATGTGAGTTTACAAAAGAGAAAAAAATTTTTGTGTGTAACATAAATCTTCACTTAATGAAGTTCAGGTACATTTCTTACTCTTCTTTTACAATGAAGAATTTTTAGGTGTTTTAGCTACTAATAATTTAACACTGGATTAATTTTGTAGATACAACATAAAATAAGATATTTTTAGGCTTTAATTACAGTCCTATTACTTCAGAGGCAAACAAATTGATATTACTTCCACCCAGTGGTATCTCAAAAATAGTTAACTTTTTCTTATAGAAAAAAAAACCCCTTTACTCTCTTGCCATAACAATTTTGATATCTTCAGATTAATTCTACCAGTCATAGCCTTACAAAACTTCATGAAACAAGAAAAGTTTTTGTTTATTCAGTTAAAACTATCCATTCTGATATTTAAGTAGGATAAAGCATTTATATTAGTATTCTTGCTTTGCCTTAGGCAGTCCACATGTGGAATGAGTAGTATACTTTGAAGACCCATAGGATAGTTGACATTTTCAGCTAGATTTACCACAGAATTTCAAAACCTTTCTTTGTAAATCTCCTGGATGAGTGCTATTTTCTCATCTTGATCTGTTTTATATACTCTTTTCTATTTACATAATAGAAACCAATTAAAAGCATAATAATTGTGGGCCGGCCCGGTGGCACACTGGAGAG
>NW_007726713.1:188965-195493 GCF_000696425.1 Galeopterus variegatus
TGTGCTGGTCCCCACAGGAAGTTTTCCCATTTTACAAGTAAGCAAAGGACAACAAATTAGTTCCAGTGCAGAGTTTAAATGATGGGAATAGTGAATAATACAGCACAGAACTGAAAGAAAACACAAAAAACACACAGATCAGAGACAAAGTTCTGATATTAACCAGTAAAGGTCTAACACCACCAAAGAACACCTATATAAAACCTGGAAGGACCAGAATCACCCCAGAACCCCAAGCTGGGGTGGGGGTAGCCAAGGGGCTCAGCCATGCCCCCACAATGTCCACATCCAGCCCATTGATGACCACCAGGCAGCCACCGGAAGCTCCCCAGGCTCCCAAGCCAAGGTGAGGAGGACCGAGGGCCTCAGCCACACAACCCTAATATCCACATACAGCCCAGAGATGACCACCTGGCAGCAACCAGAAGCACCCCAGGTTCCTCTGCTGGAATGAGGGGGTTGCCACAGGCCTCAGCCATGCCCACCCTCCCTCCTGCTTCCTCTTTCCACCCTATCCCCTTTCCCCTTCCCTTCTCCTCCTGCCCCCAACTACTCTGCAACATCTTAGAATGTAAAAATAATAATAACAATTAATTAATTAGATTGTTTTTAAAAAAAGAGGGAGAGACACAGAGATGTACACACATAGAAAAAAATGCCACATGAGGACACAGCATGAAGGCAACCATCTGCAAACCAAGGAGAGAGGCCTCAGGAGAAACCAAAACTACTGACACCTTGATCTTGAACTTCTAGACTCCAGATCTGTGAGAAGGTATATTTCTGTTGTTTAAGTCACCCAGTCTGTGGTATTTTATTACGACAGCTCTAACAAACTAATAGAGATTTTCAAAACTCACCAGAAACAAATTTGCCAAAAACAGATGACAATTTTAATTCAACCACAAAAAAATAAAGCATAAAAGCTACAATCCAGCCTTCTAACAAAAACTTCTAAAAACAATTGAACAATCATAGTTGTATAGGGAGAATACAAATTGTAAATACAGGATGTCAGGGAAGAACCTAACTGTATGCTCACTTCAAATATAATGATACATGTAGTATAAAAAAGTAAAAGTATAATGCATTTGTCAAGACCCATATAATTTTACATCACAAATTGAAAGCCTTAATGTATGAACATTTTTAAAAATCAGGAGGACAAAGGATTCCAGGATGGAATGCAGAATACAATAAAATAATATAAATGTATTATATAACTTTAATAAAGGGAGTGGGGTAGGGGGGAAGCTGGCCTAAGTAATTTCGGCAAGCTGTATTTTGACTGACAAAAAACTAAATGAACTGTATATGAAAACTGTACTCGGTAAAATTGTTGCACAATGTCACATGGATTAACAATTCTGACACTGCTTTACATGTAAACTGGAGCTTAATTAGTAAATGGATGGTGGGAGGCAAGTTTCTCACTGTTGGAGAACAAAGTTACAGATAAGCAGGGGAGGTAGTCCAGAATGAAACATGTGCTACTGGATTAGAGTTGAAGACATCAGTATGAACCTATTTTAGCCTTTTATAGATATGGCTAGATATTTTTTTTAAAGTAGTTTGAGTTCTTTGTATATTCTGGATATTAATCCCTTGTCAGATGCATAGTTTGCAAATATTTTCTCCCATTTTGTAGGTTGTTGCTCTGTTAATTGTTTCCTTTACTGTGCAGAAGATTTTTAGTTTGATATAATCCCATTTGTTTATTATTTTCTTTTTTTGCCTGTACTTTTGGTCATATTCATAAAGTTTTTGCACACTTCTATATCCTGAAGTGTTTCCCCTATGTTTTCTTTTAGGAGTTTTATAGTTTCAGGTCTTATATTTAAGTCTTTAATCCATTTTGAGTTGATTTTGGTATATGGTGAGAGGTACAGGTCTAGTTTCATTTTTCTATGTATGGATTTCCAGTTTTCCCAGCACCATTTAGTAAGAAAACAAGTAACCCAATTAAAAAATGGACAAAGGAACTTAATAGACATTTCTCATATGTAGCCATACAAATGGCCAACAGACACATGAAAAAATGCTCAACATCACTCAGCATCAGGGAAATGCAAACCAAAACCACACTGAGATACCATCTCACTGCTGTTAGACTGGCTATTATCAAAAAGGCAGAGAATAGCAAGTGCTGGCAGGGATGTGCAGAAAGGGGAACCCTCCTACACTGTTGGTGGGACTGTAAATTGGTGCAGCCATTACAGAAAACAGTATGGAGTTTCCTCAAACAACTACAGATAGAACTGCCATACGATCCAGCTATCCCACTGCTGGGCATATACCTAAAGGTATGGAAATCATCATGTCACAGGAATACCTGCACTCCCGTGTTTATTGTAGCTTTATTACAATAGTTGAGTTGGAATCAACGTAAATATCCACTAACAGATGACTGGATATGGAAAATGCAGTATACATACTCTATGGAATACTATTCTACCATAAAAAGGAATGAAATTCTGCCATTTGCAGCAATGTGGATGAACTTAGAGAAAATGACATTAAGCCAGGTAGAAGGAAGGAAGAAAGGCAGGCAGGCAGGCAGGCAGGCAGGCAGGCAGGCAGGCAGGCAGGCAGGCAGGCAGGCAGGCAGGCAGGCAGGCAGGCAGGCAGGCAGGCAGGCAGGCAGGCAGGCAGGCAGGCAGGCAGGCAGGCAGGCAGGCAGGCAGGCAGGCAGGCAGGCAGGCAGGCAGGCAGGCAGGCAGGCAGGCAGGCAGGCAGGCAGGCAGGCAGGCAGGCAGGCAGGCAGGCAGGCAGGCAGGCAGGCAGGCAGGCAGGCAGGCAGGCAGGCAGGCAGGCAGGCAGGCAGGCAGGCAGGCAGGCAGGCAGGCAGGCAGGCAGGCAGGCAGGCAGGCAGGCAGGCAGGCAGGCAGGCAGGCAGGCAGGCAGGCAGGCAGGCAGGCAGGCAGGCAGGCAGGCAGGCAGGCAAAGAAAAAGAGAAAGAAGAAAGAATCAAAATAATACATTCAACTTTTAAAAAAAAAGAGTTATTCTTTATGCTCCTAATCAAATCTCCCCCCCTCTCTCTCCCCCCTACCTCTTATAACTCTAGATTTTTTTTCTCCTGAAAGAGTAACAGTTATTCTGTTGATTTGTTGCCTAGATGATCTGTCCAGTACTGAGAGAGGTGTGTTCAGGTCCCCCACTATTATCGTAGCATAGGTGCTTCTTGTATCACTCTGGAATGGGCTTTGTGGAGAGAGACAACCTTTTCTTCTCTTTGGTCTCTGCTGGTGACTCTCTTTATGTCAGTGCAGTTGAGTGGCTGGCGGGCCATCTGCACGTTGGTTGTTGCATCTAGCCACTTTTGTGGCAGCCGTGGCTATTGTGTTAGATGTGGTGGGCCACCCACATGGAAGTGGTGTTTTGGGCATGCTCCTTGCCTGGTTGGTTGCAGGAGGAGGGGTCAGTTTCTGGATCTGGTCTCAGGACCCGGGCAGGCCCCATGGCAGCAGTGGCGTGCCTGGTTGTGGGAGGAGGGGTAGGCAAAGAGTTTCAACATATACTTATTTGTATACCTTGAAAGAGACAATCAAGATGGTTGAAACTAATAAAATACTTAAAATATAACTCAAGAAAACATTGCTGAAGGAAAAGAAGACTACATATTGAAAGGGAAGACCATGTATCAAGAAAACTTGAGCCATTATGGTCAACACTGACAGATATAATAAGTTATTGGACATTAAAGATAAAACATTCCTTGGGCAGCCAGATAAAAATATCAAGCCTCCTAAAGGAAAAGGAAATCAGATTTTCAAATTTTCTCTCAGAAATATTATACTCCAGAAGAAACACCTACAAGATATTTAAGAAAAGAAAGGGTTAACCAAGCATTTCTGTGCAACCAACCTGTCCTCTTATATAAAGGCTACAAATTGTTTTAAACGTGAAAAAGCTTTGAGAATTTTGTTCATTTGAGCCTTTCTTAAGGAAATAAAAGTGACCATGCTCTAGCCAATTAAAAGATAGAAAAGATTGTATGGTTTGTATCTCAGAAGATTTGTAAAGATAAAAGGAAATATAATGTGAATGGGCATAAATTGTTTATTCTTCTGATTAGAATTTGTGATTAGAATTGTATAACTCTGTGATCTTAGAAAAATCACATTACTTCCTTGATCTGTTTACTTTGTACAAATTTTTTGATTAAACTATGAAATTTCTTTTTAATTCTAATATTTTCAATATTGTTGCATATGAATTACTTATATATTGGGAAAAATCAGTAATGCTATTTTTTCACAGATATTGTACACTTTCTGCTTTTCATTACACTGAAACAATTTATAATCCTCTTTCCCTAGATTATTTTGTCTAATTTTTCCCTCCAATATGAATCATTTTATTTATTAATTTTGTCAAAAATATTCTAGTGTATTAATTTTGCTTTTATTATCATTAATTTCTTTCTCAGTCTTTTTACATGTTTATATGCTGTTCTTTAACTTAGAGATCTGACGGTTTTGTACATTATTTTAAGTTTTCTTGCTTAGTTATAAAAGCTTTTAAGGCTATGAATTTACTTCTGAGTAAGCCTTTATGCATAACTCATGAAGTTTAACTATAATGTTCTAACAATAGGCATCTTTCATTATCTCAATTTAATCCATTTCTGAAAATGTGTCAAATAACAAATTCTCAAATAGTGGGAGCTGACATTTCATAATTTAATTGAGAAGAATGACAGTACATTTCCAAATCACTCAAAAACCCTAACCAGATTCTCCAAACATTATTAAAACACACTTAAATATCTATGTAATAACACACCAAGGATTTTTTCACACAATAAGTCATTTTGTTTTTTTTATTTATTTATTTTTTTCCTTTTTGTCTTTTTTCGTGACCGGCAACGGATCGCAACCCTCAGTGTCGCGCCCGTACCGGACCGGGACCGGCCACGGGATCGCAACCCTCGGTGTTGCTCCCGCCCCTCGCTCAACCAGTGAGAGGCTGGTCTGTATGTGGGATCCGAACCTTCGGCGGGAGCGCCACCGCGCTTCCCAAGCGGCGCACTACAGCAGTGCGCCACTGGGCCGGCCCTAATAAGTCATTTTAGTAAACTAAGTACCTACCTGTTTAAACAATAATGAACTTATTAGTGGATATGTTTGTGTGCAGTATTCAAGACATAGTACAGTATTAGCCACATGTTATACTTGCCTTCTGATGGCAATGAAGAAATGTTAAGATGTAAATATACAATGAAATAATACAGTAAACATAACAAAGAAATTATCTAAATTGGGCCAATGTTGCTCATCCCCTCAGGTGCTTAGCAGAGAGAAACACTGGGATTTAGAAGCCAACACACAGGCCAGAGGCAGGGAAGATGATAGCAATAATGCTCAATGCTTTTGAAACAACAAAAGCATGAGACATGATCTTGTCTGGACAACAGCTGACATAGAACTGTAGCATTAACTGTATTTTCTCAACCAGGCTCCCAAGCAATTTAAACATTTTCATATTGAATCAGTTGTTTTTATGGTTTTTATTCAGAAAGGGAAATTTGAATTTAAATATTTTCAAGTTGTTATAGAGAATTACTGTTTAAACATGTTATTATTGACTTTTTAAAATTTTCTATGATTACTTTTTAAATTCTGTTATTGAGGTCTAATATCCACTACAGTACACAAGTCTTAAGTCTTCACCTTGATTTTATACATACTCACACATATATATACATCTATATACCATATACTTCAAGATATAGTACATTTCCAGCATGTAGTTACAATTTTGATTTCCATTTTCACCCGTCTTTTAAAATAGCACTCTTTAATGGCAAAATCTTTTGTGTTTATACTTTCATTATTAATGTCTACTTTTTTGCAGTACCTTAAACACTGTGGCCTGTATTATATTTGTATTTTGGAATTTATTGAGTTGTTCCTGCTATATAATAGTACATAGTGAAATATTATAAATGGTACCTAATGACTTGAAAACAAAGTTATGTTCTCTGTTTGCAAAAAATAGAATTCTATATATTGTATACGTGGTTCTATAGACCACTGTACATGTGTGCTTCTACAGGATTTTCTTTATATTTCTAGTAGTTTCAATATATGTTGTATCTTTAATAAATAAAAAAATCTCTTTTCTCCCATTAAAAATCATGTGAGTTTACAAAAGAGAAAAAAATTTTTGTGTGTAACATAAATCTTCACTTAATGAAGTTCAGGTACATTTCTTACTCTTCTTTTACAATGAAGAATTTTTAGGTGTTTTAGCTACTAATAATTTAACACTGGATTAATTTTGTAGATACAACATAAAATAAGGTATTTTTAGGCTTTAATTACAGTCCTATTACTTCAGAGGCAAACAAATTGATTTTACTTCCACCCAGTGGTATCTCAAAAATAGTTAACTTTTTCTTATAGAAAAAAAAACCCCTTTACTCTCTTGCCATAACAATTTTGATATCTTCAGATTAATTCTACCAGTCATAGCCTTACAAAACTTCATGAAACAAGAAAAGTTTTTGTTTATTCAGTTAAA
>NW_007726713.1:196493-201454 GCF_000696425.1 Galeopterus variegatus
GTAAAAAAAAAAAAAAAAAAAAAAAAAAAAAAAAAAAAAAGCATAATAATTGCAAAAGAATCCACAGTTTTATTTGTGAATTATATGATACATACATGGAAAATCCTATACAATCAGTAATAAAGTTAACTAGAACAAAAGGAGTCAGTAAGATAGTGACATATAAAATTTACATACAGATATCAGTAATTTTTACATACACAAACAATAACCAGTTAGCAGACATAATGGTAGAGGAAACCTCACATACAACTGCAATAGTTGAGAAGATTAAATTTGGGATAATAACAAGATTTATACAAAATATATATGAGCAAAATTTTGAAACACTCCTGAAAGACTCCAATGCAGACTTAAGGGTGAATGATTAAACAAGCTGTGGTGCATCTGTGCTATGAAATACTACTCAGAGATAAAATGGAACAGACTATTGATAGATGCAACAACTTGGATGAATCTCCAGAGAATTACGCTGAGTGAATAAAGCCAATCCCAAAGGTTACGTACTTATTCATTTATTTAACAATCTTGAAATGACAAAATTATAGAAATTGAGAACAGATTAGTAGTTGTCAAGGGTTAGGGATGGGGGATGGGAGAGGGAGGAAGGAGGGTAGTTGTGGCTATAAACGGACAACTCCAGGGATCCTTGTAATGAACCTGTTCTGTATCTTGATTGCGTCAATGTCTGTATTCTGGTTGTGATATTGCACTGTAGTTTCATAAGGTACTACCATTGTGGGAAACCGCGTAAAGGGTACTGGGAATCTCATGATGTTATTTCTTTTGACCGCATGTAACTACACAATTATTTCAAATACTTAGATTAATTAAATAAAGTTCAAATCTGCATTTTCTTAAAACAGCAGGCAACCATGCCGTGGGAGTGTAAGTTAATACAGTGATTTAGACAACTGCCAGTATCTATGAAGGCTGAATATATGCATGCCTTTGACCCAGCATATGTATGACTCCCAGGTACACATACCCTATATGTGTGCATGTTTCCGTACAGCAAAAGAAAAGTAAAAAATGTTCATAACATCCCTGTCTATAATAATCAAAACTTTGACCCAGCATATGTATGACTCCCAGGTACACATACCCTATATGTTTGCATATTTCCGTACAGCAAAAGAAAAGTAAAAAATGTTCATAACATCCCTGTCTATAATAATCAAAAAAATAAAAACTTTCCAAATGTCCATCAATAATATAATGTTCAGATTGTGGAGTATTAACACAATGAAAAATTACCAGCAATGAGAATGAACAAATTATAACTATATGCAACAGTATGAATAAATCACACTAACATAATTGAAAAAAACAGAAAATCAAGCACAAAAGAGATCTGGTATGAGTTTATTTATACAAAGTTCAAAATCTGATAAGATTAAGGTATTGTTTTAGAAGTGAAATGTATAGTTATCCTTAGTAATGGGTAGTAACTAGAAAGGAGAGCTCCTGGGTGCTGGTTACATGGTCACCACATACTAAATTTGTAAAAATTTATTGAGCTGTACATTCATTATTTCTTCATTTTTAGTATTTATATGCATCCCTAAAAAAAATTAGGTTTCAAACAAAGGCAGTAGTCGCTGTACTAGAACTTCCGTGATTTATTTAATCATAAATATGTCTGTACATATTTCTCTTTATATTAGTCCATTTCTGTTTCTTATAATAGAAATACCTGAAACTGGGTAATTTATAAGGAAACAAAATTTATTGCTTACAGTTTCAGAGGCTTGGAAGGCCAAAGTCCAGGGAACACATCTGGTGATGGCCTTCTTTGGTGGTGACTTCAGTGACACAGGGTATCACATTGCAAAATGGCAGAAGCAGAGAAAGAGCTTCTCTTGTTCCTCTTTTAAAGCCCTCAGAACAATGCCCGTGACCACCATTAAACCATCAAATGGATTAATCCATTTGCTAGGGCATGGTCCTCACAATCTATTCACCACTTCAAGTCCTCACCTTTCAAATACCATAATAGAATTTCCCACCCTTTTAACACTGTCACAATGTGGGTTAAGTTTATAATATATGTGGAATTTGGGGGACACAATTCAATCCACAGCACTCTTACACTGCTTTTTCTCATAATCCACTTCCATCAAGAGTCACACGGTTTCTGAGTCTACTGTCATAAAAGATTTTTTCAACTTTTATTGAGTTTTTATCTAAAAACAGACTTAATCAGAGGAAAGAATCAATGAGTTCAAAAATAAAACACACAAAATTATCCAATCAGAGGCACAAAAGAAAAAAGAATAAGAAACCCTACAGGCCAGAAGAGAATGGAACGATATATTAAGCATGCTGAAGGAAGAAGACTGTCAGCCAGGAATTCTCTATCCAGCAAAACTAACCCTCAAATATGAAGGAGAAATAAAGTCTTTCCCAGACAAACAAAAGCTAAGGGAATTCATCAACACCCGGCCTGTCCTACAAGAAATGCTAAAGGGAGCTCTTCACTAAAAAAAAAAAAAAAAATGATGCTAAAGAGTAGCAAGAATACATCTGAAGGTACATAACTCATTAGTAAAGTAAATACACATACAACTTCAGAACACTCCAATGTGGTAAGGTTAGTGAATAAACCAATTTCATCCTTAGTATAAAGACTAAAGGATAAACCTAACAAGAAAATAACATACTCAACAACCATATAAGACAGAAGCAATATTAAAAGATGTAACTTGGAAAAACAAAATATTGAAAAGTTGGGGGAGTAAGGGGAATGACACCAAAGCATGGAGTTGGCTTTGGTTTTTTCTTTTTTCTTAGATATCAAAGTTAAGTTGTTATTAGTCTAAAATTATTTGTTATAACATGTTTTTTGTAAGCCTCATTGTAACCATAACACAAAAATTTATGAGACATACAAAAAATAGATAATGAGAACTCAAAATGTAAAGCTAGAGAAAAACCACTCAACCACAAAGGAAGATGGTAAGACAGGAAAAAGGGTTCCACAAAACAACCAGAGGAAAAAAAATAGCAAAATGGCAGTAACAAGTCCCTATATGTAAATGGATTATATGCCCCAATTAACAGACACAGAATGGCTGAATGGATTGTAAAACAACAACCAACAATAAGCTGCCTACAAGAAACTCACTTAACTGATAAAGACATACACCAGCTTAAAGTGAAGGGAAACTACCAGAAGAAAACATAAGGGAAATACTACATGAAATGAGAGTGGGCAGTGCTTTTGGGGTGAGACTTCAAAGGTACAGGCAACTAAAGCAAATATACATAAGTGGGACTACATCAAACTAAAAAGCTTCTGCACAGCAAGGGACACTGTCAACAAAGTGAAGAGACAACCTGCAGAATGGGAGAAAGTATTTGGAAACTACATCAGACAAGGGGCTAATATCCAGGATATATAAGGAACTCAAGCAACTCAACAGGAAAAAAACAAATAACCCAATTCAAAAATGGATAAAGGACCTGAACAGATATTTCTCAAAAGAAGACATACAAATGGCCAAGAAACACATGAGAAAATGTTCAACATCACTAATCATCAGGGAAATACAAATTAAAACCACAGAGAGATACCATCTCTCTCCAGTTAGAATGGCTATTATCAACAAGACAAAAAATAGTAAATGCTGGAGAGGATGTGGACAAAAAAGAACTCTCCTATATTGCTGGTGGAAGTGTAAATTGGTACAGCCATTGTGGAAAACAGAAAGAGTTTCCTCAGAGAATTAAAAATAGATCTACCTTACAACCCAGCTGTCCCACTACTGGGTAAATACCCCAAAGAAATGAAATCAATATATCAAAAAGACATCTGTACTCCCATTTCTATCACAGCACTATTCACAATATCCAAGAGATAGAATCAACCTAAATGCTCATCAATGGATGATTGGATATATACACAATGGAATACTACTCAGCTATATTTAAAAAAAAAAAAAAAAGATATCCTGCCATTTGCAGCAACATGGAAGGAACTGGAAACCAAGTTAGTGAAATAAGTCAGGCAGAAAAAGACAAATACCGTGTGATACCACTCATATGTGGAATCTTAAAAAAAAAAGAGGGAGGAGATTCTCATAGAAGAGAGTAGAATAATGGTTACCGGAGGCTGGGGGCAGTGCGAGAAAGTGGTGGTCTAATGGGTACAAAACTATGCAATCTACCCTAAATGAATCATTGTGCAGCATGTGCATATATTGAAATTGCATTCTGTACCCCACAAATATATACAAATAAGTGTTAAAATATTTTGAATTAAAAAAAATTCTATATCCAGCAAATCTCTCTTTCAAAAATGAAGGAAAAATTAAGTCATTACACATCCTCCCCCAAAAAGCGAAAGAATTCATCACTAGCAGACCTTCCCTAAAAGAAATAGTAAAGGGAGACCTTCAGGCTGAAGGGAAAGGACACAAGACAGAAACTCAAATCCACATTAAAAAAATAAAGAGCACTGGTAAAGGTATCTACATATGGAAACATGAAAGAAAATATATTTTTTCCCACATAGGTATTTTTCTTTCCTAATTTGGAAGACAGTTGTAGAAAGCAATAATTTAAAACTATGTTGATGGACTTATAATGAATAAAGATGTATAAAAAATAAATAAATATAAATAAAACTCTAAGCAAACCTTATGTTCTATGTAAAAATTAACTAAAATGGGTGATAGCTCAAAGTGTGCAAACTAAACTATAAAACTTGTAGAAAAAAATCGTACGAAGAAATTTTTGTGGCCTCAGGATTTTTAGATATTCCACCAAAAACGTGATGCATAGAAGAAAAATCTTGATAAATAGGACTTTATCAAAATAAAGAACTTCTGCTACTCAGAAGACACTGATAGAATGAAAAGACAAGCTGCAACCTGGGAAAAAATATTGGCTTATGACACAAATGATAAAAGATTTGTATCCAGATTTATGAAAAACTCAAAACTCAGTGAAAAGAAAGC
>NW_007726713.1:202381-204415 GCF_000696425.1 Galeopterus variegatus
TAGGGGAGACATCATCAAGATGGCTGACTAGAGATGCCCAGTATTCAACTCCTTCACAAAGAAAAGCCAAAACAACAAATAGATAACCACACATCAAATAGAATATCTAGGGAAGAACACTGGAAATCAGCAAAAAAATGATGAGGGCCCCTGAAGCAGCATAGAAAGTAAAATGAATTGTCCAACCAGTATCAGCTTGGAGCCAGAAGGGATTCTCCACTGAGGGCAAAAGTTAAGTGAGAGACCCCTAGCACTCCACATTCCCACCATGGATACTCGCAGTCCTAGCTACAGGAGATTCCCACAACCCTTGCAGGTCCTTGGCCCAAGATAGGGAGCTTCCTGGAGTATACATGACTGCATTACTTTAGAAATAAAATTCACACTAGGTCCTCCCACCCCTGGGAACCAGGCTGTCACAGTGCATTGCCATTCTGAGAGTGGAGCCACCACCAGAGGGCATCCTGCCCTGCAGCCTAATATCCCCAGCATCTTAACATCCCTGGAGACCTGCCAACATCTCACCACATCCACCTAGAGAGCTGTCGCATCAGAACACCACCTAGACCCAGAGCTGCAGCTGTAATCCTGGCACCTGAACTCATGCAGTGCCATGCACCTTGGAAAACAGGCAGTCCAGCACAACCTGGAGGCCACCCCGAAGACAAAGGGAGCTGATGTGAGCACTCTCCAGACCCCAAGAACTGGCTCTGCCATAAGACCTCTCAGTGGAGGAGGTGCTGAGCACCTGCCTTTCTAGCAGTTCCACCCACTCCAGAGGAAGAGCCATCAAGAGCCTGTGTACATCTCTCAGGGGCCCAAGGGCTGGCTCACCCAGGGTCCACTACCACTAGTAATCCCACTCCTTGGCCAGCTGAGCTGCTTCATGCCCACGTGTGCCCCTCCAGGGTCCAAGAACTGGTCTATCTGGCAATCTTAGCCCACAGCAGAGCTGCACCACAGCTTCAGCAAAGACCTGCAGTGCCAGTCAGTGAAGCACTCACAAAAACTTTGACATGGAATACAACCTAAGAAATCACAGAGACTACAGTACTGCACCTACACAGAACCAAAGCCAAGTACCCTATCCAACCAACATTGTGGGACACATTTACAGGAAAATGTCTTTCCCCATGAAAGCTATTCTTGTGTGTGTGTGTGTGTGTGTGCGTGTATGTGTGTGTGTGTGAGTGACCAGTAAGGGGATCATAACCCTTGGCTTTGTGTTGGCTGCACCACACTCAGCCAGTGAGTGCACCAGCCATCCCTATAAAGGATCCGAACCCATGGCCTCGGCACTCCACTGTGCTCCCAGCACCACACTCTCCCAAATGAGCCACAGGGTTGGCCCACCCCATGAAAGCTATTCTATAAAATTAGAGGATGTGACTGTTCCACCAGATGCACAACATTGACATAGGCATACAAAAAATATGGAAAAGTAAGAAACATAGCACCCCCAAAGGAACATAAAAATTCTCTAGCAGCAGATCCCAAAGAAAAGGAAATCTATGAAATGCCTGAAAAGGAATTCAAAATAATGATCTTAAGGAAACTCAGTGAGATACAATAGAATACAAATAGACAATTCAACGAGATCAGGAAAACAATGTATGATCCAAATGAGAAATTCAACAAAGAGATAGATGTTATAAAAAAGAACTAAAAAGAAATTTTGGAACTGAAGAATTCATTAAATGAAATATAAAACACAATCAAGAGCTTCAACAATACACTAGATCAAGCAGAAGAAAGAATTTCTTTTTTTTTTTTTTTTCCTTTCTGTCTTTTTTACTGAACGGTAACGGGATCGCAACCCTCGGTGTTGCGCCCGCACCGCCGCGCTCCCAAGCGGCACACTCTCCAGTGCGCCACCGGGCCGGCCCAGAAGAAAGAATTTCTAAACTTGAAAATAGGTCTTTTGACATAAACCAATCAGGCAAAAAAAAAAAAAAAGAAAAGAAAAGAAAAGAAAAAGAAAAAGATGAATAAAAAAATGAAGCCTACAAGATTTATAGGGCAGCTTTAAGCAAG
>NW_007726713.1:204552-205918 GCF_000696425.1 Galeopterus variegatus
AAAGAGATAGATGTTATAAAAAAGAACTAAAAAGAAATTTTGGAACTGAAGAATTCATTAAGTGAAATATAAAACACAATCAAGAGCTTCAACAATACACTAGATCAAGCAGAAGAAAGAATTTCTTTTTTTTTTTTTTCCTTTCTGTCTTTTTTACTGACTGGTAACGGGATCGCAACCCTCGGTGTTGCGCCCGCACCGCGCTCAGCCAGTGAGCGGGAACCGGTCTCCACATGGGATCTGAACCCTCTGCGGGAGCGCCGCCGTGCTCCCAAGCAGCACACTCTCCAGTGTGCCACCGGGCCGGCCCAGAAGAAAGAATTTCTAAACTTGAAAATAGGTCTTTTGACATAAACCAATCAGGCAAAAAAGAAAAGAAAAGAAAAGAAAAAGATGAATAAAAAAATGAAGCCTACAAGATTTATAGGGCAGCTTTAAGCAAGCAAATGTTTACATTATGGGAATTCCATAAAGAACAGAGAAGGGAAAAGGCATTGAAAACCTATTTAACTGAATAATAGCTGAAAGATATGAACATCCACATACAGAAGCCCAAAGATACCCAAATAGATTCAACCCAAAAAGGTCATCTCTGAGGCATATTATAGTCAAACTGTCAAAGCCCAAAGTCAAAGAGAGAATTCTAAACACAGCAAGAGAAGGTGGCTCCATTGCGCAATGGATAGTGCATTGGACTTCTAAACACAGCAAGAGAAAAGCATCAAGTCACATATAGCAGGATATCCATGAGACTAACAGCGTATTTCTCAGCAGAAACCTTACAGGCCAGGAGAGAATGAGATAATAAATTCAAAGAGCTGAAAAAAAACTGCCAACCAAGAATACTCTACCCAGCAAAGTTATCCTTCAGAAATAAAGTCTTTCCCAGACAAGCAAAAACTGAGGGAATTCATCATCACTACACAGTTCCACAATAAATCCTTAAGGTATTCCTAAAATTGGTAGCAAAAACACAACTATCATTATAAGAACATGCAAAAGAATAAAACTCACTGATAAAGCAGATACACAAATAAGAAAGAGGAATGAATTAAAACTTACCACTACAGAAAACTACAAAACTGAAAAGATAAACAATAAAAGGGGAAGAAAAGAACAAAAGTTACACAAATCAAGCAGAAAACAATTTTTAAAGTGACAGGAGTAAATCTATACCTTTCAATATCAATCTTGAATGTAAATAGCTTAAATCCCCCAATTAAAAGACATAGGCTGGCTGAATGGATTTTTTTTTTTTAAGACAACTGTATGCTGCCTACAAGAAACTACCTTCACCTGTAAAGACACACATAGACTGAAAGTGAAGGGGTGGGAAAAGATATTTCATGCAAATGGAAACCAAAAA
>NW_007726713.1:207291-208927 GCF_000696425.1 Galeopterus variegatus
TCACTTTTAGTTACATTGCTAACTGGTTAATAATGTTTTTTTGCCAATAGATAAGTTTAAAATTTCTATTTACTGCATATAAATTTGTTTTCTTTAGGATTTTAGTTATGTAGCATATTTGTCAAGACTTACCTAAAATTAAGAAAATACCTGTATTTTTCTCTAGTCCTTTTTATTTCCATATTTGATTTATCTTTAATTCATTAGGAATTTATTTTTTTAATAAGAAGAGTGATTGTATTCCAGTATGATGCTTTTTTCTAAATGACCCATTTATTAAATAGTCTTATAGACTATTTGAAATACCAATTCACTTAGATATATTTTTGTTTTATCTTTTGTTCCCTTGAGCCACATGCCAAGTTCCTGCACCAGGATCAAACTCCTCAGTTATACTACATTAATAAACTTTTATTAGGCAAGTTTATTTCTCTCTTGTTTATGCTGTATCTCCAGTACCAAGCATAGGCCTGATGCTTGGGCATCATTTCTGGCCAATTAAATCAGAATCTAGGCTCAGTATTTTTTTAAAGCTCCTCAGATGATTACAACACACAGGCAAAGTCAGTGCAGGGAAAAATACCCTTCCAATCTGGTTTTTTATATAGGCCAGGGAGGAGGAGAGACTAATCTACTTAACCTACTCTTCTGAAAGCTGTTCTTTGGTTAATTTCTTATTCTTAAAGTATTTAATTAGTAAATTACTGTTCTTCAGATTTGTGCACTTTGAACTCAGGGAATCACTGTGATTCTACCCATTCCTATCCCCATAGATATCACCCTATATGATTTTTTTTTAGGGGTTACACGAAATTTTGTTTGCTAATGTCATCATTAGTGGTTTTACCAGAACTNAAGACAACTGTATGCTGCCTACAAGAAACTACCTTCACCTGTAAAGACACACATAGACTGAAAGTGAAGGGGTGGGAAAAGATATTTCATGCAAATGGAAACCAAAAACAAGCAGAAGTAGCTGTGTTTATATTAAATAAAATAGATTTTAAATAAAAATATGGAAAGAGACAAAGAAAATTATTGTATAATGAGAAGGGGATCAATTCAGCAAAAGGATATGATAGATGTAAATATACATGCACCCAAGGTCGTGAGGATATAATCTACAGTAGTCATAAAAATGCTTTGATAAATTAAAAAGTATTTTCAAAATCCTAATTTCTTTGGCTGTATGTACGTTTTATATTAACAGGTTTAAAACCTCAAAAAGGCTTTTGGGCCCACTGGAAACTGAAAGAACTCTCCACAACAACCATACATGGTAGTAAGAAAGTTCCTGCAAAATCAATACAAGAAAGGATTGCAAGCAGTCAAGAACGCATAACAAATAGTAAGTAAATTTTTCGTGCATGAAAGAATGGAATAGACAGCCAAAATCAACTATATGAGGTAATTTGTTAGTCAGAATTTTCTAATGACTAATTTTTTGGTGAGGGTCTTAACATTTGATTTATAGATTGGTGTTATGGTGGTATGACAACTTTTTTTTCCCATTTCCCTGTTAATGATATTTTTATATTGATTTTTAGGAACTTCTTTTCTTTACTACAGATATTATCACTTTTAGTTACATTGCTAACTGGTTAATAATGTTTTTTTGCCAATAGATAAGTTTAAA
>NW_007726713.1:210316-211358 GCF_000696425.1 Galeopterus variegatus
TTTTTAGGGGTTACACGAAATTTTGTTTGCTAATGTCATCATTAGTGGTTTTACCAGAACTTCATTCATATTTGATATTTTGGGAGTCTTTTCTAGGGATTTTGAATGGAAAGAAAGGTAGTCCACTATATCGACCCAGATTTGCATATCTGTTTACTACTCACCTTCACATATGAATAACTACTTGGCGAAATATGAAATTAAGGATTTGGGGGTAAATTTCTATTTTTGTTAAAATTTCAACTTACAGAAAAGTGATTTAAAAAAAAAGAACTCTCTTATATTGCTCTTTTGTTTGGTCTGACAATTTCTTCCTTTCAATTGGAGTGTTACTTCTTTTACATTTAATGTAATTATTGATATGGTTGGTTTTATTTCTACCATGTCCCTATTTGTTGTCAGTTTTATCTGATCAGTTCTTTTTTCTTCAATTCCCCTTCCTGTCTTTTTCTGCTTAACTGAATATTTTCAGTATTCCGTTTTAATTCATCTCTTGGTTATTTACCTATACCACCTTGTATTTTTTGAGGCTGCTTTAATGATTACAAAATGCATCCTTAACTTATCAAAATATTACCTGAAGTTAATATTGTCCTACTTCACTTAAGAGTAGGAACTTGGGTTAGTATAGTTACATGTCCTCCCTCCTTGTCTTTGATGCTGTTGTTGTCATATATACTCATACTAGATCTACATGAATAACAGCCTCACATTATATAGTGTTACGACTTTTGTTTCAAATAATTTCATGTATTTTAACTTTATCGAAGTCTAATTTGTGTACAGAAACTGCATATATCTAGAGTATAAAATTTGATGAGTTTTAACATATGTATAGAGCTGTAAAACCATTGCAACTCTTGAGATAGGAAGCTTATCTATCACTCCCAAAAGTTCCTCCTGCTTTTTTTTTTTTTTTCTGTAATTCCTCCCTCCCACCTATCCCCAGGCAATCACATGGGATTTTTGTCACCATAGGTTAGTTTGAATTTTCTAGAGTTCTATTTAAATGGTATCATAGAGTGAGTGCTATTTGGGGGGA
>NW_007726713.1:211564-214186 GCF_000696425.1 Galeopterus variegatus
AGTTTGAATTTTCTAGAGTTCTATTTAAATGGTATCATAGAGTGAGTGCTATTTGGGGGGACGGGGGTGGCAACGGGCTGGCCAGTTAGCTCAGATGGTTAGAACACAGCCTTATAATTCCAAAGTCAGAAATTCAAATCCCAATACCGGCCAGCCACCAAAAAATAAAAGAATAAAATAAATTAAATAAAATAAAGAGTGCCTGACTGGCATTTTTTACTCCACATAATTGTTTTGAGATTCATTCATGTTCTCGTCTGTATTAATAGCTTGTTCCTTCATACTGCTGAGTAGTAGTCCATAGTAAGGATATAACATAATTTGTTTATTCATTTACTTGTTGATGGACATTTGCATTGTTTCCAGTATTGGCTATTACAAATAAAGCTGCTGTGGACATTCATATACAAGTATTTGTATGGACACAGGATTTTATTTCTCTTTGGTAAACACTTAGTGGAATGGCTAAATAATATGGTATGTGTATGTATAACATTTTAAGAAATTTCCAAACTCTTATGCAAAATTTTTCATTCCTACCAGCATTCAAGTTATACAAGCTATAGTTACTCCACTTTCTTGCTAACACTTGGTATCATACTTTTAATTTTAGCCATTCTTGCAAGATAGGTACTGGTATATAGTTAGGTTTTATTTTAATTTCTCTCATGACTAATCACAATGAGCTTCTTTTACATGCTTATTTGCCATCTGTATGTCTTATTTGTAAAAGTGTCTATTCAAATCCTTTGGCCATTTTTATTTGGGTTGTTCCTCTTTTTATTATTATTATAAGAGTTCTTTATATATTCTAGATACAAGTCCTTTATCAAATATGTATTTTGCAAATATATTCTCCCAATATGTGGCTTTTTTTTTCTTTTTTAAAGAAAATATAATTTTATTAATACTACTTTTTACATTCTAGGATGTTGTTGCAGAGCAGTTGGGAGGGAGGGGGAGTGGGGAAAGGGGAAGGAAATGGAATGGAAGAAGGAGGAAGGAGGAGGGGCGGGATTGAGGCCTGTGCACCCACCTCATTCCAACAGGGGAGACCAGGGGGCTTCCAGCGGTGGCTTGGTCATTGCCAGGATGTATGCAGATGTCAAGGGTGTGTGGCAAAAGCCCCCACCCCACACTGTCCCAACTCGGGAACACAGAGCCCTTCTTGCTGAAGCTTGGTGGTCATTGCTGAGCTGGTTGCATGTGTCGGGGAGCATGGCTGAGGGCTGAGGCCCCCACTACCCTGGCTCAGGAGAGCCCAGGCAGCTTCCTGCTGTGGCTAAGTGGTAGCCGCTGGGCTGGCTGCAGGTGTTGGGGGCATGGCCAGGGCCCTCAGCCCCCCACCACCCCAGCTTGGGAGGCCCAAGGAACATCATGCAGAGGCTCAGTAGTTGTTGCTGGGCTGGATGCAGGTGTCAGGGAGGCATGGCTGAGGCCCTGATCCCCAACCCTCAGGATTGGTTGCAGGTGGTAGGAGGCATTGCTGAGGTCCCTGACTGGTTTGGTAGCCCAGGGGACTTCTGGTCCTTCTAGGTGTTATAGTTGTTCTTTGGTGAAATGCAACCTTGACCAGTTAATATGAAACTTTGTCTCTGATTGTGAGTACTTTGCTTTTTCTTTCATATCTGTGTTGGATTATTTGCTGTTCCCACCATTAAAACTCTGTGCTGGAACTAATTTGTTGTCCTTTGCTTACCTCTAAAATGGGGGAACTTTCTGTGGGGACCAGTACTTGAGCTCCGTGGTTCAGCTAATCTGCTGCTTTGCTGCTGATTCCCTGGGGAAGGCTTTTTGTACACTTCCGGTTTTAACGATTGACTTTATAGGTCCTTCAGTTCTCAAGAGATCTGGTGCACCTGGGTTGTGTAGAAACTCTGGTCTGGGCCTGAGTCTTTTTATCAAACTGCACCCCATGCAATTCTATATTCCTGACCTGTCTCTTCTGAGTGGTCCTTCACTGATTGGGGTGCAGATCAGCTGTCCTTGCTGTGCCCCAGTGTTCTCTCACTGGGCATGTCTCCCCAACCACCTGTGCTGCAAATACTTCCCATGGGATGGGCCATGCTCCAGTCCCTTGCAATGACTCACCAGCCTCTGAGTGGCTCCTTTTTTCAGTTGTTGTGGCTCCTTGCTCCTACGTGGGTCCACAGGAACCCTATTAGTGGTCTTGCTGGCCTGGGGGCCACCAAGGCCCTCTTCTTCCCTGCTGCCTCCTCCAAGCCACTTCATCCAAAGGGTACAGCTGCGGCTTTTGTCAGCTTCTGTTCCATGTGCTCAGCACCTCCAGCCTGGATGCAGCCGAGGCTTGAAATGGTCAGAGTAGTTTTTTCTTTCTCTCATTGTTGCTTCTCCTGCCTTTGTGCTCTCTGTAGGTCTCTCTTCCTCTTCCCCTGAGCTCTAGTGGTGCCAGCTTGATGGTTGTTGTCTTTTTATAGTTGTAAATTGGTTGATTTGTGGGAGAGAGTGACACTGGGGACCATCTGTTCTGCCATCTTGATGAGACTCCCAATATGTGGCTTGACCTTTCACTTCACAATAGAAATAAAAGAGCAAATGTTTATAATTTGGTGAAATTCAATTTATCAATTATTTTCTAATATAGTTTATGGGGTTTTTGTT
>NW_007726713.1:214470-216859 GCF_000696425.1 Galeopterus variegatus
ATGTTCCATGTGCTCAGCACCTCCAGCCTGGATGAAGCCGAGGCTTGAAATGGTCAGAGTAGTTTTTTCTTTCTCTCATTGTTGCTTCTCCTGCCTTCATGCTCTCTGTAGGTCTCTCTTCCTCTTCCCCTGAGCTCTAGTGGTGCCAGCTTGATGGTTGTTGTCTTTTTATAGTTGTAAATTGGTTGATTTGTGGGAGAGAGTGACACTGGGGACCATCTATTCTGCCATCTTGATGAAACTCCCAATATGTGGCTTGACCTTTCACTTCACAATAGAAATAAAAGAGCAAATGTTTATAATTTGGTGAAATTCAATTTATCAATTATTTTCTAATATAGTTTATGGGGTTTTTGTTTAAGAATTCATTTAAGAATTTTTTGTGAATCCATTTCTACTAAGAGTATTGTCTATATTTTTTCTATAAATTTTTTGTGTATTTAGTTTTTAGTTTAGAGTTGTAGCTCTTACACTTAGGTCTCTAATTCATTTTGAGTGTAAATTTTGCTAATTATGTGAAGTAAGTGTCAAGGATCATATATTTGCATATTTTTCTGGAACCATTTGTTAAAGAGATTATCCTTTCCTCATTGAATAGTCTTGGAACATTTGTCAAAAAAAAATCAATGGACCACATGTGTATTGGTCTATGTCTGTATTATGTATTCTGTTCCACAGATGCCAAGACCAAACTATCTAGATAACTGTAGTTTATGACATACGAAAAGTCCCCAACTTAAATGGTTTGACTTAAAATGTTTTGACTTTATAATGGCGTGAAAATGATACACATTCAGTAGAAGTTGTACTTTGAATTTTTATATTTTATATTTATTATTATAAAGTAGGCTTTGTGTTAGATTGTTTTGCCCAACTATAGGTCAACGTAAGTGTTCCGAGCATGTTTAAGGTAGGCTAGGCTAAACTACGATGTTTGGTAGGTTAGGTGTATTAAATGCATTTTCAGCTTATGATAATTTCAACTTATAATGAGTTTATCATATTGTAATTTCATTGTAAGTTGTGGAGCATCTACATCTTGAAGTCAACTTAAGTCCTCCAACTTTGCTGTTACTTTACAAAATTATATTGGCTATTCTAGATTCTTTTAATTCCACATAAATTTTTACATATGCTTGTCAATTTCTGAAATATATACTCTGGAATTATGATTGGAATAGGTTGAATCTATACATCAATTTGGGGAGAATTGTTATCTTAACAAATGGAGTTTTCCAATCCATGAACATAAAATTCATTGACATTTATTTAGGATTTCTTTAATTTCTTTCAGCAATGTTTCCTAGTTTGTACTGTGCAGACACATCTTTGAAAATTATATTATACACAGCATTTTAAAATTCCAATTTCTGATTGATCACTACTGCTAGTAGTAGTATTTTCTTAATTGATCCTATAATCTTATAGTCCTATAATCTTACTAAAAATGATTACTAGTTCTAGCAACCTTTTTATTTATTTCTTAGCATTTTCTGCATAGACAATTATGTCATCTGAGAATAAAGAATATTTACTTCTTCATTTTTAATCTATGTACTTTTTATTTACTTTTCCTGCCTATGGCTCGAACCTCTAAGAAAATGTTGACGAAAAGTGGTGAGAGTAGATGTCCTAATCTCATTCCTGATCTGGGATGGAAAGTGTTACGTCATTTATGTTTAAATAAATTGTGGGCTGTAGATTTTTGTAGATGCCCTTTATCACGTTGAGGTAGTTCCATTCTCTTCCTAGTTTGCTGTGAAGTTTTTTTATTATTATCATAAGTAGATGCAGGATTTTGATAAATTCTCTTTAGCATTGATTGAATGCTTTTTAAATCATGTAATCTAATATGTTACATTGATTTTCAAATATTAACCCAACCTTGTACTGGGATAAATTGTATTGGCTGTGATATATTAACCTTTTAATGTACTAGTCGATTCAATTTGCTAAAATTTTGATTTTTTCTTTTCCTATAATATCCTGTCTCATTTAATAACAGGTGCAATGTTTGCTCATCTTCTCTTTTCAAAAAGAGCTAGCGTAAAGTTGGTATTATTTCTTTTTTACATATTTGGTAGAATTCACCATCTGGACCTGAAATTTTCTCTGTGGGAAGGTTTATTTCCACAGATTCAATTTTTAAAATAGATATAGGGCTATTCAGATTACCTTCTTGAATAAACTTTGTATGTTTGTGTAAATTTTAATTTTATTCCTTTAAATATTTTCTGGTATGCAAATCAGAAACTTAGAAATAGTTTGCTCCATTTAAGACTCACTTTTTTAAGCTTCATTAGGTGAAACCAGAGAAGTCTTTCATCCAGGACTAACTTGCTTTCCTCACTAAGGATACCCTTCTTTGCACTGTACCCCATGCTCTGTG
>NW_007726713.1:217133-220996 GCF_000696425.1 Galeopterus variegatus
ATAAACTTTGTATGTTTGTGTAAATTTTAATTTTATTCCTTTAAATATTTTCTGGTATGCAGATCAGAAACTTAGAAATAGTTTGCTCCATTTAAGACTCACTTTTTAAAGCTTCATTAGGTGAAACCAGAGAAGTCTTTCATCTAGGACTAACTTGCTTTCCTCACTAAGGATACCCTTCTTTGCACTGTACCCCATGCTCTGTGTATCAGAGGTTTCTCACTCTGGGTGCCTGGAACATGAGCTTTATGTGAACTCCAAGCACTGTTCTGCCTGCTCCTCCCTGTAGTCCTTTATCAGCTTCAGACAAAAATTCAAGGATAACCCTCTGCAGATCTCCAGAAGACTCTTTGTGTGCATGTCTCTCCTCTCTGCATGTTGACCAGTGAATTTTAGCTTACCTTGGCCTTCCTAAATGCTAAACTTTATTTTCTCAACTCAGCAAAACCACTGGGTTCTATTTGGATTTCCACTCCTTGCAATATACACTGAAAGTTCTTTTTAAATAAAAAGCTAGCACAATCAAAGTGTTCTCTTCTTTGTTTTTCTTTTCCTGGAGATCACTGTCTTGTACTGCCTGTTGTCCAACACATGAAAACCTTTGTCATATATTTCGTCCAGATCTTTAGTTGTTTAAGGCAGAAGAGGAAGTTCAGCCCTTGTTATGCCATCATAGCTAAAAGTAGAAGTGATTATCTGTATTATTAAAAGATGGAGAGAAAACTTAAAATAACCTTCTATATTTATTCACATATTTACCATTCCTGGCTTTTTATTCCTAGCTAAAAATCTTAATTTCCATCTGTTGTCATTTCTCTTCAGCCTGTAAAACTGCCTTTGATAGTTCTCATAGTTCAGGTCTGCTAGCAATGAATTTTCTTAAGTTTATTTATCTAAAGATATTTACCATTTGCCTGTTTTTGAAGAATATTTTTGCTGGATACAGAATTCAGGGTTGACTTTTTCTTTCAGCAAGATATTTGTCCATTATCTTCTGGTGTGTATTATTTCTACAGTGAAGTCAAGACACTATTCTTATCCTTGTTCTACTATGTCAGGAGTCAGCAAACTTTACCTGTAAAGGCCCATATAGTAAATATTTTAGGCCTTGTCGGATACATATAGTCTTCATTATATAATACTCTTTAGTAACTTTTGTAAAAATATGAAAACCAAGGTAGGAACCACAGGAAGCCCTAGTGTTTAACAGAAGGCAGGAGCACACCTAGAGACCCAAGCAGGAGCCACAGGCAGCCCCCACTGCCTGCCAGAAGGCAGAACACACCGGAACAGGAACCCAGGCAGGAGCCACAGGCAGATCCCCACCTGACAGAAGGCAGGAACAGGCTGCAAATACCACTTCCACATGGGTGGTCCACCTAAGCCATGAGCACAGCCACTACTACTGCAAAGGTGGCTCGCCACTACTACTGCAAAGGTGTCTCACCACCACAGTAGCAGCCACAGCCACCATGCAGGTGGCCTACCACCCACTTGACTGCAGTGACACAAGGAGAGCCACCAGTGGAGCCTGGAAAAAGAAGAGGAAATCTCTCTCCTCAAATCCCACTGCAGAGTTACAGAAGAAGTAACTGTTCTACCAGATGACCAAACAACAATGTAGAGGTATAAGAAATATGAAAAAAAATAACCAGGAAAATATGACACCACCAAAAGAATATGGTAATTCTCAAGTACCAGACCCACAGAGAAGGAAACCCTTGAAATAACTGATAAAGAATCCTGAGTAACAATCTTAAGGAAACTCAGTGAAATATGAGAAGGCAACAAAATGAAATGACAAAAAATATCCAGGATATGGAGGAAATTTACAAAGATATTAATACCTTAAAAAGGAATATAGCAGAACTCCTAGAACTGAAGGATTCATTCAATGAAATAAAAAACACAACCAAGAGCTTAAGCAGCAGATTAGAGCAAGCAGAAGAAAGAATCTCTGATCATAAATATTGTCTTTTAAACATAACACAGGCAGTCAAAACACAGGAAAATAATTTTTTTAATGAAGAAAATCTAAGACAGCTAGCCAACAACCTTAAGCACATAAACATCTGAATCATGGGTGCTCCAGAAGAAGAAGAGAAAGAAAAGGGATAGAAAACCTATTCAATGAAATAATTGCAAATAATTCCCAGGTATAGGGAGAGACAGACTTTCAGATCACAGAGGCTCAAAGACACTCAAACAGATTCAATCCAAAAAGATCCTCTCTGGAGATACATTATAGTCAAAGTGGCAAAGCTCAAAGACAAAGACAGAACACTAAAAGCAGCAAGAAAAAAGCGTCAAGTCACCTATAAGGGACTCCTCATCTGACTAACAGCTGAATTCTCAAGAGAAACTCTACAGTCCTGAAGAAAATGGGATGATGTATTCAAAACACTAAAAAATACCCTGCCAGCCAGGAATACTATACCCAGAAAGGCTATCCTTCAAAAAGGAGGGAGAAATAGTGTATTTCGCAGAAAAACAAATCTGCAGGAGTTCACCACCATGTTACCAGCCCTGTAAGAAATCCTCAAGGGAGTCCTGCATCTGGAATACAAAAAGTAATAATCATTATCACAAATACACAAGAAAGAACAACCCACTAGTAGAACAAAAATGCAAATGAGAAACATAAAGAAACTAAATCTTACCACCACAAAAACCAACAAACATTGAAGACAAACAATAAAAGAGGAAGAAAGGAACAAAAGATATTTAAAACATCCAAATGAAAATTGATAAAATGCCAGGAGTAAGACAATACCTTTCAATAACAACCCTAAATGTAAAAGGACTAAACTTCTGACTCAAAAGATACAGACTAACTGATTGGATTAAAAAAAAAGATCCAGCTATATGCTGTCTTCGAGAGACTCACCTAACCTGTAAAACCACGCACAGACTAATAGTGAAGGGATGGAAAAAGATACACTACACAAATGGAAACCGAAAATGAGCAGGTGTTGCTATTCTTATATCAGATAAAATAGGCTTTAAGCCAAAAACCACAAAAAGAGACAAATAATATAATGATAAAGGGATCTATCCAGCAAGAAAACATAGCAATCATAAATATATATGCACCCAACTCAGGAGCATCCAGATATATAAAGCAAACACTATTAGACCTAAAGAGAGAAATAGACCCCAATATGATAATACCCTTCTCTCAGGATTGGACAGACCACCTAGGCAACAAATCAGCAGAGAAACATAAGACTTAAGTTACAGTTTAGATCAGTTGGAACTGACAGAACATTTCATCCAGCAATTACAGAATATACATTCTTCTCATAAGCACATGGAACATTCTCCAGGATAGACCACGTGTTAGGTAAATAATCAAATCTCCACAAACATTAAAAAACTGAAATAATTTCAAGTACTATTTCTGACCACAATGGATTAAAACTAGAAATCAATAATAAGCAAAACTCAGAAACTAAACAACATATTCCTGAATGACCTATGGGTCCAAGAAGAAATTAAACAGGAAATCAAAATATTTCTTGAAACTAATGAAAATAAAGACACATCATACCAAAACCTGTAGGATACGCAAAAGCAGTACTAAGAGGGAATTTTATTGCAGCAAACAATTACATCAAAGGAACAGAAAGACCTCAAATAAGCAACCCAACACTACACCTCACAGAACTAGAAAGACAAGAACAATCCAATACCAAAATTAGTAGATGGACAGAAATAATTGATTTAGTATACAAAAAACACTGTGAGGGAAAAAAGACTCTCTCTATATATTTTTTTCCTTCACTTTACCCATCACGAGTTTTAATACAGCTCCATATATTGTAACCAAATTCAAGACAAAGAAGAGGTGTTGGGTTGCAAGT
>NW_007726713.1:221103-223643 GCF_000696425.1 Galeopterus variegatus
CAGGAAATCAAAATATTTCTTGAAACTAATGAAAATAAAGACACATCATACCAAAACCTGTAGGATACACAAAAGCAGTACTAAGAGGGAATTTTATTGCAGCAAACAATTACATCAAAGGAACAGAAAGACCTCAAATAAGCAACCCAACACTACACCTCACAGAACTAGAAAGACAAGAACAATCCAATACCAAAATTAGTAGATGGACAGAAATAATTGTGATCAGAACAGAACTAAATGCAATAGATACCCAACCCAAAAAACAACACAAAAGATCAATGAAACAAAACAGTTGTTTTTTGAGAAGATAAAATAGACAAACTATTAGCTAGGTTAACAAAAAAAGAGAGGAGAGAAGACCCAAATAACAAAAATCAGAAATGAAAAAGGAGACATTACAACCAATACCACAGAAATACAAAGAATCAGTATAGACTATTATAAACCACTATAGGGCAACAAATCTGAAAACCTGGAGCAAATGGATAAATTTCTGGACAAATACAATCTACAAAGACTGAACCAAGAAGACATAGGAAACCTAAACAGACCAATAACAAGCAATGAGACTGAAGCAGTAATCAGCAGTCTCCCAACAAAGAAAAGCCTAAGTCTAGATGGCTTTACATTGAATTCTACCAAACCTTTAAAGAGGAATTATTACCAATTCTATTCAAACTTTTCCCCAAAATTGAAACAGAACCCATTCTCCCAAACTCATTCTATGAGGCCAGCATCATCCTGATACCAAAACCAAAGATACAAAAAAAAAAAAGAAAGAAAATTACAGGCCAATATCTTTGATGATTATAGATGCAAGTCCTCAACAAAATATTAGCAATCAGAATATAGCAATGCATCAAAAAAATTATACACCATGATCATGTGGGATTCATCCCAAGGATGCAAGTATGGTTCAACAAACACAGGTCCACAAATGTGATACACAAGTCCACAAATGTGATATACCACATCAACAAAATCAAGGAGAAAAACCATATGATTATCTCAATAGATGCAGAAAAAACATTTGACAAAATTCAACATTTCTTCATGATAAAGACTCTCAGCAAATTAAGTATAGAAGGGAAGTATCTCAATACAATAAAAGCCATATATGACAAACCCACCACCAATATCATTATGAATGGAAGCTTTTCCCTTAAGAACAAAAGCAAGGCAAGGATGCCCACTCTCACCTCCTATTTAACATAGTTTTGGAAGTACTAGCCAACAGCAGTCAGGCAAGAGAAAGAAATAAAGCGCATTCAGATTGGAAAAGATGAAGTCAAACTGTCCCTGTTTGAAGATGACATGATCCTATGCATAGAAAAGCCTAAAGAATCGACCAAAAATCTCTTAAAGCTGAAAAAATGATTTTATGAAGCTGCAGAATACAAAATCAACATGTAAAAATGAGTAGCATTTGTATACTCCAATAATGAACTATCAGAAAAAGAAATCAGGAAAGCTAGCCCATCTGCCATAGTCAAACACACAAAATAAAATACCTAGGAATCAATTTAAACAAAGAGGTGAAATATCACTACAACAAGAACTACAAAGTGCTGCTGAAAGAAATTAAAAAGGACACAAAAAGATGGAAAGACATTCCATACTCTTGGATTGGAAGAATAAACACTGTGAAAATGTCCATACTACCCACAGTGATCTAAATATTCAATGCAATCCTATGTAGAATTCTATGTAGAAGAATGAACTAAACCTGTACCTCTCACCGTACACCAAAATCAACTCAACATAGATTAGAGACTTAAATATAAGATGTGAAATATAAAACAACTAAATGAAAACGTAGGGGAAACACTTAGGACTGGGAAAGGATTTTATGAATAAGACCCCAAATGCATAGGCAACAAAAGGAAAAAAAAAAAAAGAAAAAAGTGGGATTGCACAGCAAAAGAAACAATTAACAGAGCAAAAAGACAACCTACAGAATGGGAGAAAATATTTGCAAAATATACATCCAACAAGAGATTGATATCCAGAATATACACAGAATTCAAACAACTTAACATTAAAAAACAAATAACCCAATTAAAAAGGGGGCAAAGGTGCTAAATAGCCATTTCTCAAAGGAAGATATAGAAATGGCCAATAGACATATGAAAAAATATTCAATATCACTCATCATCAGGGAAATGCAAATCAAAACCACATTGAGATATCACCTCATGACTGTTAGACTGACCGTTATCAAAAAGACAGAGAATAGCAAACTCAGGCAAGGATGTGGAGAAAGGAGAACCCTCCTGCACTCTCGGTGGGACTGTAAATTGGTGCAGCCATTATGGAAAACAGTATAGAGGTTTCACAAACAACTACAGCTAGAACTGCCATATGATCCAGCAATCCTGCTGTTGGGTGTATATCCAAAAGAATGGAAATCATCATGTCAAAGGGATAACTGCATTCTCATGTTTATTGACGCTCTTTTTACAATGGCTAAGAGTTGAAACGAGCCTAATGTTCACTGATGGACAACTGGATACAAAAAATGTGGTATATATAAATAG
>NW_007726713.1:224063-226468 GCF_000696425.1 Galeopterus variegatus
AACAACTACAGCTAGAACTGCCATATGATCCAGCAATCCTGCTGTTGGGTGTATATCCAAAGGAATGGAAATCATCATGTCAAAGGGATAACTGCATTCTCATGTTTATTGACGCTCTTTTTACAATGGCTAAGAGTTGAAACGAGCCTAATGTTCACTGATGGACAACTGGATACAAAAAATGTGGTATATATAAATAGACAGTGGAATACTACTCTGCCTTAAAAAGAATGAAATTCTGCCATTTGCAGCAACATGGATGAACTTAGAGAAAATTATGTAAAATGAAAAAAGCCAGGCACAGAAAGAGAAATACCATGTCTCCTCACTAAGTGGGAGCGAAAAAACTAAACAAATAAAGAAAAAAGAAAGATACACCAATCACAATAATTTGTTCAGCTTTCAAAAGGAAGGAACAGAACTGAAGTTACCAGAGTGGGAAAAAAGGAGAGGGATGGGGCCCAGTGAAAAATTGTTTAAGGACCACAAAAAAATTATTTCATTGTGTAATGTAGAATATACTAATTATCCTGATTTGATCACCACATGTTGCACACTGGTATTGATATTCAATGCTGTACCCTACAGATATGTACTATCTATTATGTTTTTTCAAAATCTTGTGTGGCAGGTAGATATTGTTATCATCCTCATTTTATAAATGAGGAAACTGAAACATAAGGAGATTAAGTAACTTGGCCCAAAGTTACACAACTGAGAAGTGCTGCAATATGAATTTGAATCTAGGAAATTTTGGTCTTAGAGTCTGAACTCTTAACCATATCATATATCTCCTCTCAGTCATTTAGTTTTGCAGGCTTTTAAGTATATTAAGGCTTAAAATTATCATCATAGGATAAGAGTTGTTACTCTTCAGAGTTGCCATAGCTTTAATCCTTCACTCAAGAGAAAAGTGAATGAGTTTTTAGATACTTTCCTGGGTTAAATTTTAATAGCTGAGATAGAAGGTGGAAAGATGTTAGCAGAAGGCCCAGAGACAGAGGAGAAGACGAGAAAATTTTACTTGTTGCTTATTTTTGTACATGGACTCCTCTAGAAATAGCAAGCAATGGAGGAACTGGAAAATCCAACTCTGGAGCCAACATGGTGCAGAAGCGCAATGACAGCAAAGGGCCAGAATTTCTAAACCTCTAAAAGAAACATAGCCTCCACTCAGGAAGCACATATCTCCTACACACCAGTGTTTTTGATAAGGAAACTAAAATGGCAGTTGTGCCATTTCAAAAAGACAAAGATTACTTATACAGGCTTTTTTTTTTTTTTTTCTGTAAGCTTCTACTTAGATCGTGACAACTAGGAAATTGGTTTAAAAAAGAAGTTTGTCCAAATTTATGTTTGTTCTTTGTTTGAACTTTGAGTCTCGCATATTTCTCCAGAGCCCTAACATACTTTTAACACTATCTTCTGAGTTTTAATATTACTTAGAGGGCAGTAAGTTCTTCTCCTCCACACAGTGATTCAGGACTGCAGGCTACTTCCATTTTCTGGGTTCACCATCATATGGAACCCAAAAGATGTATGAATTCATCTGCATCAGGAGAAGAAAAGAAAAGTAGACATACACTCTTAAAAATCTTGGTTCAGAGTTGACCCACATCACTGCCAATCACATACTATTAGTGAAAACAAGCCATGGTTATACCTAGATGTAAGGAGATCTAGCAAATAAAAACCCAGTCTGGAAAGCTGCTACCTAGTGAAAACTTTATACTATGAAAGGGAAAGCACAAATTTTGGAGAACACCTAACTGGCTTTGCATAACAATGTGTAAGTTAAAATTTTAAAAATAAAAAAATTTTAAAAGAACAATGCAGTAATCATTATTTAATAGAGTGCTTTTGCTGTGAACAATGATAAAATTTTAGCTATTAAGCAAAAATGTTGGAGAAGTTATATAACCACCACCATGATCTTGACAGTTTTCCAATACTTAAAGACTTTTCTGATGAGATCAGTGGTAATATTAACAAATGTGATTTTTTGATATTGTATACAGAAATGTGTCAACATTTAGAAGATCCACATAACTCACTGAACCAATATTTTCCAAATGACCAATGCATAATGTCAAAAAAAAATAAGACATGAACTTTAAGAAAAGAATAAGATTTTAATGTAACAAAGTACATAAAGCACAGTGATGTTTCAGATTCCACATTGCAACCAAACCACCATTAAGAAACAGAAACTTGTAGAGTTTTGGTGTAGTATCAAAGAACATTCCCAACTATACGAAAAGGCAATTAAAATACTTCATCTTCTTTTAGCTACCCATCTATGTGATGTTGGATTTTCTTTATATACTTTAATATATTTTTTTTTAAATCACAACAGAATAAATGAAGTAGATATTAGAATCCAGCTATCTTCAATTAAGCCAGAT
>NW_007726713.1:226967-227819 GCF_000696425.1 Galeopterus variegatus
CATTAAGAAACAGAAACTTGTAGAGTTTTGGTGTAGTATCAAAGAACATTCCCAACTATACAAAAAGGCTATTAAAATACTTCATCTTCTTTTAGCTACCCATCTATGTGATGTTGGATTTTCTTTATGTACTTTAATATATTTTTTTAAAAATCACAACAGAATAAATGAAGTAGATATTAGAATCCAGCTATCTTCAATTAAGCCAGATATTAAAGAGGTTCTTTTAATGTAATACAGTATTAATCTTCTTTAGTAACTCTTCAAAATTTTTTCTTGAAAATGTTTTTTTATAAAAGATGCTATTTCTGTTAACATAAAATGGGTTTGTCACTGCTATTTTTAGTGAATTAATATTTAATACTTCTCACTTAATTTTTAACATAGGAAATATTAGTAGGTACAGAAACCCATGTAAACAAAATTTCTTTGGACTCTTCAAATATTCCCAAGGGTTATGAAGGGGCCCTGAGACCAAAACGGAATACTATCCTACAGGAAATCATTGCAAAGGGAGTTGGCCCATGGCATATGAGAGCTGCCATATCCTGCTTGTAGTTTTACAGTTTCTGCATTGCTTATCCCCAAGCTGGACTCATCACGGTGGAGAATCCCCTGAACATAAGACTCAGGTCATTCATTTACTAGGGTAATAAGTATGCTTTTATTTGAAGACTTTTCTACAGTCTCTAATGTTTCTTTAACTCTAAATGTATTCAGCTTGCACATAAAAAACTTGAATGTCCTTGAGCAAGTTATATAAGTCTGATTTTCAGTTGGAAAAATACTCTCAATTGGAAAAATGAGGTGATTAGAATAGATTACTAGGGGGGCCGGCCCGGTGGCGCACTG
>NW_007726713.1:227937-239134 GCF_000696425.1 Galeopterus variegatus
GGGTTGCGATCTGTTGCCGGACACGGAAAAAGACAAAAGACAAAAAAAAAAAAAAAAAAAGAGTAGATTACTAGGATACTTCAAAAAGTTCCTCGTAAAAATTCATATCTTCTAATTCTATTTTTCCACAAACTTTCTGAAGACCATCGTATTTCTATATTCCCTTTTCTAACCTTTTGCTTCTCCATGACTTTTATCCATAGGTGCTGAATAATTTTCCAGAGTGGTTGTTGACTGTTGAGGTGGGATTAGCAATAGAGAGACTGGTGGTTTAGGATTCATAATTTTCGAGCTCTTCCCTGTGTGTGTGTGTGTGTGTGTGTGTGTGTGTGTGTGTGTGTGTGTGTGTAGCTTTGTGTATATTAAAGCCTTCATCTGTGTGCTAGAGGATGGCTGAGGCAGTTCAAGAGCAGAAGGGTAAAACATGAGGATTTATACATACATATGTGCATATATGTGACTTTCAAGGAATAGGATAATCTGTGCTCCATGTACACTGCTATTTTAGAATTGTTTTTTCTAATCCAAAACATATTTAAAACATAATTTCTTCTTCTTGACATTTGAGATGCTTATTACCAAGTGGAGTTAAATTTTTTCCAGAATTTTAACTAAAAGAACTTTCCGTTTTTGTTTTTAATGAAATAAACAGATAGTGGATAGTTAAAGTTTGCCTTCCAAACAAAATGACATAATATCTCCCTTTTTAGGACTGGAATGTAAGTGGTTATAGAATTTCAGTATTTGGAATGACTCAGGATTTACAAGTCAGCTCCCCTTAACTAGTTTACTGTTAGATTATTTATAAGACTAAAGTTTTAATGTTCATTTTTCTTATTGTGGTACAACACCACTTAAGCTTTTAAACTCAAATGAAGATTGGTTTTGAAAAACTATTTTTACGCCTCTCCCTCAGTTTTTAAGGCCAACTTTTCCTCTTTATCTGGCCTTTAAGATCAAAGCATTAAACAAACCTCCTGATTTTTTATAAACTGTAGTTTAAGCCACAAGCTGTAAGAAAAATCCTCATATTCAATTAACATGGTTTTTGTTTCTTGGTTTTTGTTTTTGGTTTTGTTAGCTGGCCACAGGAATCAAACCCTGGACCTTGTTATTATCTCAATGTAGTAAGCTTGAAAATAAAGAAGTTTGAGGAAGATAGTAACATGTCACTTATAATTTAACCTCAACATTAAAGCATGATAAAAATTTCTCTTGTGAAAGGGAATAAAAATTGTAATATTATTTTTTAAACAGAATGAAGGGAGCTAAATAGAACATTTATAGCAAGAAGTTAACACTTTTCTTTTTTCATTATAGGGCAATATCATGAAAGCTGGACAAATGAGTAGTTAGTTGACTGATATGCACAATAAACAACATATGAACAATTAACAAAGAACATTGTCACTAAGCTCTCAAGGATATGAGAAAAAGTACTGCAAGGCACAATGTCACCAAGAAAAAAGCTTTGACCTCTTACTTTTCCTGATGGATTCTCTTTAGATTGCATGTAGGACTAGCATTGCTACCAATGCTATCTGAAATATCTTGTGCTGTCAAACTTGTGACAGAATTCTTCACAACTATAGACATGTTATCTCACACAGTAATTCCTGTATTTGTTAAGCAACATATTTTAAAAAACAAATTCTAAACGACTTTATAGATTCATAATACTGCCCTTTTCATAGGCATAGATAAGATTTATGTAAGCAGAGTGATGTGCCTGAAAAGATCTTTGTATTATAAGCATATATACGTATCTGTATATGTATATGCGCGTGCATGTATGTGTGTGTGTGTGTGAGTGAGAGAGAGAGAGAGAGATAGATCAATTACTAGACTGCAGTGCAATAGGATTTGGAGAAGGAAAAAATCATTGTAAGGCAGGGTAAGTCTGGGAATATGTTCATTAAACTTGAGCTTTGTCCTTATGGGCAGAGCAAGGTATGGATTAACAGTGAGAAGTAGAGATGTTCTAGATAGTGGGACAATACAAGTGTAGACAAAATTCAGAGGCAGATTCATGGTCTGTGTAAAATATGATAAACACGATGGACTAGAGATATATTTTGAACAGTGAGAAGATTGGACAAGTAAGGTAGAGCCAATTGTTTGACAGCTTTGAGTGCTAGCTTAAGGATTTTAAACTAAATCCGATAGGGAAAAAGCAGTCGACATGGGTTCTTCAACTGGCAACTGACATAGTCATGGTGGTATTTTAGGAATATTAAAAAATTAGGTAGCATATGAAATGGGGAGGAACTTGGAAATAAAAGCATGATTAAGGAGCTACTGCTGAATTCTAAGCATGAGATATTAAGGTTGTAAAAGGACCAAGAAAGAGATGCATCTGAAGGGAGGTTGAGAAAGAAGAGGTTAGCTGAGTGTTAGTTATTTACCAGATAGTCAAAAGGAAGGAGAGGCAAGAATAAAAGTTGATTAAGTTTTGAGCATAAAAATGAGAGAGAATGTTTATTCACTCCCATGAATTGATGGTTGGAATGTATTTTGGAAAAAACCTTCCGCAAATCAATTTTCAAATCTATTTCTTATAACCATCCTAACAAAAGCGTCTTAAATATAAAGAAACATGTAGATGAATGTTTGCATTTATGTTATTAAGAAATTTGAAACAACCAAAATAGCCAACAATAGGAAGTCAGTTAAATAAATAATGGTAAAGTAGAAGCCGTCTCATCTAGCCTAATCAGATCCATTAATTAGTTGATTAGTAGAAAAATTTTGTTAAAGCGGGGAATCATTAAATTGATATATACATGCCTCAAATATTTTATGTTTACTTCAGACATAAAAAGGTACATTCATCTGTTTATATTTGATGCAGGGCTATGGCCTTTTCTCTGAGTATGATTCTAATAATTATCACGACCATTAAATATTGTCTACAATGTTCAGTTTCAGTTTCTTCAAAACAAACTGAGAATTCAGTCATATCTGCCAAGCAACCTGAGTGCATAATTTCTCTAGACTTTTTTGTTACTTTTTTCCTGTTGTCTTGCCCATGCCTAATTCAACATCAAAGTTTTTATTGACTCACCCTTTTCCATTGCCACTCCATAGGCCACTACTGTTTAAGGACTTGGGCTTCTATTCCAAGTAATATGGAAAACAACTGCAGTTGTGAACAGAGGAATTGTATGATCTGAAATATATTTTGGTGGAATCAGTCAGGCTGCTCTGTTTGAGAACAGACCATGGGGGGAGGAGGAGACTTTTACACACTTATATTCTATAACCATTTCAATGCAAAAAACTCTTTCTAGTGTTTGTATTTCCTCTTAGCCCCAATTGTGAATAGCAAAAATATGAAGCATCTAGGAAAACCAGGGTCAGGGGGGAGAAATGAAGTCTTTCCAAGAGGTATAAGGAACAGTCAAAGATGAAGAACCAGGGATAGTTCCCTCCTAAGAAAAGAGTCTTAAATATAAAGAAACATGTAGATGAATGTTTGCATTTATGTTATTAAGAAATTTGAAACAACCAAAATAGCCAACAATAGGAAGTCAGTTAAATAAATAATGGTAAAGTAGAAGCCGTCTCATCTAGCCTAATCAGATCCATTAATTAGTTGATTAGTAGAAAAATTTTGTTAAAGCGGGGAATCATTAAATTGATATATACATGCCTCAAATATTTTATGTTTACTTCAGACATAAAAAGGTACATTCATCTGTTTATATTTGATGCAGGGCTATGGCCTTTTCTCTGAGTATGATTCTAATAATTATCACGACCATTAAATATTGTCTACAATGTTCAGTTTCAGTTTCTTCAAAACAAACTGAGAATTCAGTCATATCTGCCAAGCAACCTGAGTGCATAATTTCTCTAGACTTTTTTGTTACTTTTTTCCTGTTGTCTTGCCCATGCCTAATTCAACATCAAAGTTTTTATTGACTCACCCTTTTCCATTGCCACTCCATAGGCCACTACTGTTTAAGGACTTGGGCTTCTATTCCAAGTAATATGGAAAACAACTGCAGTTGTGAACAGAGGAATTGTATGATCTGAAATATATTTTGGTGGAATCAGTCAGGCTGCTCTGTTTGAGAACAGACCATGGGGGGAGGAGGAGACTTTTACACACTTATATTCTATAACCATTTCAATGCAAAAAACTCTTTCTAGTGTTTGTATTTCCTCTTAGCCCCAATTGTGAATAGCAAAAATATGAAGCATCTAGGAAAACCAGGGTCAGGGGGGAGAAATGAAGTCTTTCCAAGAGGTATAAGGAACAGTCAAAGATGAAGAACCAGGGATAGTTCCCGTATTAGTCCATTTCTGTTGCTTATAACAGAATACCTGAAACTGGGTAATTTACAAAGAAATAAAATTTCAATCTTCCAGTTTTGGAGGCTGGGAAGTCCAAAGTCCAAGAAACACAACTGGTAAAGGGCTTCTTTTTGGTGGGAACTCTGCAGAGTTCTGTGGCAACCAGGGTATCACATGGTGAGAATGTGCTGAGCAAGAGAGAGCTAAGCTTCTCACTGGCTCTCTTTTATAAAGCCATCATAACCATGTCCATGACCACCAATTCAACCATCAATGAATTAATCCTTTCATGAGGGCACAGTACTCACTAATCATCTCATAAAGATCCCACCTTTCAATTACCATGGAACCACATGATAATCAGGAAGTAAAAGGAAAACATAAGAGGCATCTTCTCAGGGTTCCATGGGAGGTATAGTTTGAGAAGGTTGGAATAGGGGATTGTTGGGAAGTAACTAGGACTTTATTATTTCTTGCTTTCTGTCAAGGCTCCTCCATACAAAAGAAAGTAAATTTTCTTGACAAACCATTCAAAAATGAAGGATGGGTGGGAGCATATGTGGGCCTGGTGGAACAAGTCACTTTCACTGAAGACAGCAGCTTCATTGAGTAAATACTGAAGTGGACTAATGAGTAGCCTGACAATGTTGAAACAGTTAGACATGAAGTTTTAGTGAACTATTTCATATTAAGATAAAGTTAAGAACTCAAACCAAAAAGACCAGTTATAGATATTTTTCAAAAACTTTGTTTTAAGGTGATCACAGAAATGGTCAAGGCTGATAATCATCTGGTACTGACAAGTTAGTCATAGTGGCCTACTGCACGTACTGGTTGTTAAATATTTTTAATATCACTCCTATACATAGTGAAGTTAAACTAAGTTTTGGTTTTCTTTAGCCAACTGTCATTTATGTGTAAAGATGGACCATGGGAGGTAAGGGGTCTCTTGTATTTTATTCATGCTCAAATGTATGGCAGTGGGGTAGGGGGATAAAAAAAAGCCACGTGGGGCCGGCCCGGTGGCGCACTGGATAGTGCGCCGCTTGGGAGGCGCGGTGGCGCTCCCGCCCGAGGGTTCGGATCCCACATACAGACCGGTTCCCGCTCACTGGCTGAGCGAGGCACGGGGGCAACACCGAGGGTTGCGATCCCGTTGCTGGTCCCTGGTCCAGTGCGGGGGCAACACTGAGGGTTGCGATCCATTGCCAGACACGGAAAAAAGACAAAAGACAAAAAAAAAAAAAAAAAGCCACGTGATAAACCTTGTATGTCCTCTGAAGTATCGATTTTTCTCCCTGGTATTAATTGGAGACATTTTCATACTAAAGCAAATACAAATGTATTATGGAGCAAAATGCAAAAATCACCTGAGTTTTAAGAGAAAAGAGATTTTCAGGAAGTGTTTTTGTCTTTGGAGGGCCACCTTTGCATTGCTCCGTAGACTCTCATTCTGTACCTCTACCATTATAGGTTTTTCAGTAGAAGATTGTGAGGGGCACTGGTTAAGGGAATTTGTTGCTATAGAATTGCTTTGTATAGCTATGGGAGTACAGCTAGGTCTCATAGTAGATCTTTACGTTCTTTGGCACTCTAAAGAAACAGAAAAGCAAACTCTAAGAGATAGAAATTCTAAGAATTTATCTCTAGCATCCCTTCTCTTCTGTCATTAAATTGAATTGATAGCCAAATCACAGACTGATAATTTATGTTATGGCTTATCTATATCAAAATGTTTTAGTTCACTTATTTTATTGAAAGTATTTTTTTATTCTTTTGTTAACGTTCTCTGTTATTTAATTTGTCGTTCCTAATTGTTGGAAACCCATGTATTTAACTAATTTTTTTCTTTCAAAAAACATTTAGAAAGGGTTACTCTGCTTATATGGATATTTTTACAATGTTTTTCATTCATAAGTAAAGAGATGCACATAAAAATTGAATAGAAATCAGAATTAAAAATTGCATCATTTCTTTTCTTCTTGTGAGTCAAATTATCACAGTATAGATTAATCATTAGGTATGAAGTGAATTGACAAAGCATGGGTCATGTTTGTGTGCAAATGTAAAGATCCTGTCTCTATAGAAATAAGAAACAAACAGAAAAACAAAAACAGGAGACCACTAGCTGATAATCCAGTAATCTAAGAGTAGGAAGCACACACTAAGTGACTAAGACTCTTGTGACAGTTTTGCACCTATTCAGCTGTATCATCTTGGCTGTATCAAAATCTCCACTTCCTGGTCTACAAATGAGTAAGAGGGATGAAGGCCCCTTATAGTTTAAAGATTCTAGAATTCTAAGTAATAGAGCAGATTTTGTTCTCTAAAATTTGCATGATAAGTATTAAAAAATAGGAGAAAAACAAAGAATTAAAAGTAAATGATCCTACATTTTGTAGATGACCTATACTAACAGAAATGGATTTACCAGTAAATATTTGTTTTGCCTAATTCAGCATTGCTGTGTAATTTAATGGGTAATTCATAACTCTATAGACAAAAGAGTATTTGGTCCTAACATAGCTTGTATTTCTGTTTAAATTTCTGTATAATCATGTTTCAACCTAACTTTTTTAATGAAGTAAGATTAGTTTCATTGTGAATTTTCTTTGATATTTAAACATTGAATGAATTCACATAGAAAATTGATTATGGATAGTGCTAAGCACAAAGGAAACGTATGAAAAACATACATTCTCCCCTCCCCTTAATATGCTCACAAGACTTCAGTTACAGAGGTCTGACCTAGGAACCTAAGCTAGCAAGGTCCTTGCATCAGATGACAGTTCAGAACATCACTCATGGCATTTCCCAAGAGTATATCTGACAAAGGGCAATTCTTTCTAGCTTCCTGCAGCCTGATCATGTAGATGAACCATAAGAAAATCAGATGAATCGCTTATTTCTGTTGACCCAGCCTTTGCATATAGCACTCACCAATAAAGGTATTACCAAAAAATAGTTATGTAAAATAAAGGGACTTGAATGACAAATATTCTGAAATTAAAACCACAGTGTTTAGCATACCATACCAACGGTTTACTTTAAATAAATGTCGACCTCTCACTGGTGAACATATAAAATGCTACCAAGATCTGCCAATGGAAGAATTTTGAAGTGGAAATTCATCTTTCTAATAAGTCCATTATCTGTAGCCTGACTTCAAGCCTTCATGATATTCGGGGTCCCATATCCCTAATTCTATCCTATATTTTGGGCATTGCTTTCTTACCATCTAAAAGAAAAACAACTTTCAATACTGCCATCTTTTGGATGGCAGAAATTTCTAGAGATTAGAAAATTATTAACTTTAAATGCACATAACTTTTAAATATGATACTTTTCTACTCATGTACTCAAATATTTTCAAACTTTAAAATCCTGTAAGTTCTTTTATCTGCAGTGGTTTTATTTATATGATCCAATTTAACTGGCAAGAGTATGTGGCAAAGCATTTTTCACATATTTGTATTGTTCCCTGCAAGACATCTATTGTTAAACATTGCTTCAGGCTGTCTTTTTTGTATGCCATCCAGGATTTGCTGGCCCAAATGCTGTGTACTAGACTTGGTATCAGTCACGAGGGGGAGGGGAAACTTTCAGTTGAGCCAGACAGTTTTGTTATTCCTTTAAAATTAAAAGCATATGAAACAGATAGAGCTTAAGGTTGTTTTTTTTATAAATAACATAAACTTAAATAACAAAACAATAAAGTTCAAATACAACTTAAGATAGAGTTTAATGCTATAACCACAGGAAAAAAGCATAATTATTTGTGGGAAGAACATTATTGAAAGCCATATTTCCGAATATGAACTATACAATAGATAGATTATGTTACTTGGAAAAAAAAAAACTTAAAGATTTCTGAATTTTACTTTTAGGGATTATAAAATGTTATTTTGTGGCAAGTGAGATGAAGTACAGTATTATCATTATTATTGCTATTTTACATACACAATTTTTAAAAACATCCTTTTAGTAATACCCTTTCAATTTGAGCAGCATTAAGAATTTTGTTCTTGTTAATAGGCTCAAGCATGTTCTATCCTATACTTTTGTAAAACTACTTATTTGATTCAATTTTATAATAGAATTTTTGAAACTATTCCATTTTTTCTAATTAGAATTTATGTGGACTACGATTTTTCACTAGAAAACATTTCAAATACTGCTCATCTTCCATAGTTAGTGTTGGCTTGATTATCTGACAAATCATTCCAGCAGCCTTTAGGTCTGACATATCTTATATAACATCATCTGCATTATTATTATTATAGCAGCCATTTTATAAGCAGATAGGAATATTTAAATAATCATTATCAGATAATCAAATCTAACATACTCTTAAGGGTAAATTAATTTAAGAAAAAAACATTACTATTACTAACACCATGATTGTACAACCAGTTTTACAATTTTTTACAACTTTTAGTTACTAAATCTGATTTTTGTGTGTATTTTTCAAATCTTTCTTTAATGCAGTGTCTAAAAATAAACATAAAATGCGCAAGTCCAGCTTGATCAGTTTTTCAGTAGTTTTCCAGCCTTCCTTGGTTACTTTAAAAAAAAAAAAAAAAAGTAAAGAAAAAAAGAAAGAAAACAGTCCACTTAAAGAAATCTCCCTGCTGGAACTGGTTTCTTATATACCATACACAATTAGGTTATTGCCATAGGAAGAAAGTGGGCTGTTTTTTGTTCTTTCTTCGTTTTTTTTCCTCTTACAGGAACTCCCTTTTGATTTAAGGCAACAAACATTTCTCCTCCACTGTGTGTCCATTTAGCTGATGCATATGTGTTGTAGTGGTTTTCCAGAATTAATTCTTTGAAGTTGCAATCTTCATTGCATTCTTTCTGTTAAAATAACAAACAAACAGCATTATCCAAATGATTTTTAGAGGGATTCCACTAAACAAAGAGTAAGCAGGTAATAATTGGTAGAATAGAAAGATGCGTGACTTCTTTTCGACCTCAGCTTAAACAGGCCTAATGCAGTTTATTAGATATACCGATGGAGTATATTTGCAAAAAAAGAAAAAGCCATCTCAAATTTAAAACAAAAAAATGAAGGTAATGCACATTGACTTATGCAACATGGTTTCAAAAATGTAACTTTTTGGCAGTCAGTTTCTACCACTCTTTAGTATTAGGACCTATTTCCCCCTAATTAGAAGCTCTCATACTGCTATGCCCACATCATTCATTCTCTAACCACTGGAAATTTGGTGTAGTTAGCAGAGCCTCTGCTTGCCTCAGGTGAGGAACCTATTTCACAACTTTTATTTATTTACTACTAGATTTACTCGAATCGTAATGGGAAATAAAAATGTTAATTTATTTGTTTATCCATGTAATTATTCATTTATTCAATTAAACCTATATTGTTATGTAATTAGCCAGTGCAGGGCATTATGCTGAGTTGTGGGAACAAAGGAAAGTCAATTATACTTTATTATAGTGGGATGAACTGTTACATATTTGGCATTGTAATCAAGTGGGAACAGTGTGAATGCTTACAGTTCAAAGCCTACAATTGTGAGACTGATGTTGATACATGAGCTGAACACTTCAGAATTTTTGTTTCTCAAGAATTTTTATGTCAGCAAGGTGCAAATTGAGTGAACTTTAACAAAAAGAGCTTTAATACTGACAGATGGAAATTTTAGATGTTAGTTTTCTAAAATGCACATGGAATTATAGAGCCAGAAGGGTCCTTAGAGGTCAGTTAATCCAACTCATTTTACAGATGAAGAAACCTAAGGCCAGAGAGCTTAAGCAATTTGTCCAAGGTCACACAGAGAACATTTTTTTCCCTTAATGTTTGAATTTAAGTGTTTTAATGAAATTATTAAATTATACAACTGGAGAGAAAATAATTGCATTTTTACTTTTCATAAAAGCAAGATGTTTTCAACAAAGTAAGTTTGAAAAATTAAGTCTAAGCTATCAGTTATCAATACCTTCGCATAGAGTTTTCCTTCCTTGTTCATTGCAAGGTAGTATTCACTTTCCACTCCTTTGATTGCCACAATTCCAACCGCCACTGTCCTGATTTCCATGATGTCTGCAAGGAATCACAGAAAGACATGTGAATTATCCACTCAGCTTTGTACATTACCTAAGATTGGTGATTTGTTCTTATTTATGTTTCAACTGGAAGTTGTTAAGATTATTAATGTAATTATTTACTCAGCCTGAGTCCCCCTATACATAACACATACACACAACTACCAGAGTAGTCATTAAATATGGGAAGTACAAACTGAATGTTTTGTAGAAAAATATATTTGTATTCAAAGAAATAATTATATATTTGCATTTATCTTTTTATTCCTTAGAATTACATTTCTAATTTACTATAATAATAATAACAATAATAGCTAGTGTTTATTGAACTTATACCACATGCCAAGGATTGTTCTAGTGCTCTTATGTATTAACTCATTTAATCATCACCACAGACTGTGAGATAGGTACTCTTATTATCCCCATTTTACAGATTCAGAAACTGAAGCATAGAGAAATTAAGTAATTTGCCCAAATTCTTATAGCTGGTAAGTGGCAGAACTGGAATTTGAACCTAGACAGTCTGGCTCTTAATCAGTATGTAATACTATGAAAGTAACATAATACGCTAATATCTTTACTTTTCTATGTGGGGAAATTTTATCTTAAAAATTGTTGCTAACGGGATAGCTCTTGACTATACTGAAAGTGAATTAAATTCCAATTAAAGCAATTATAAATGATGGTAAACAAAGCCTATTGCCTTAAAAAACGATTGTTTTAAATTAAACTGATAGCTTTTTGATATATGAAAAGGCTATTTAAAACAAAATTGTGAATCCTGATTATATGATATTTTATAACTTTATACCTTTCTAATTAAATTTTT
>NW_007726713.1:239869-240618 GCF_000696425.1 Galeopterus variegatus
TTCTACATAACAATGCAGCCCTGAAATTAAGAAAAACAGTCATGGTTTCTGAACTCTAGAATTTAAAATCTAATAGAAATAGCAAACATCTGTAGATATACCTTAATTAAAAAAGAAGAAAGCTTTTTTGGAGAACACAGGCCTGTAGAGGCTTCAGAAAATTTTAATAATCGCTTACAAGCACATGAAGGATTATGATACTGATGCATTCATACAACTTTCACAGCTCTTCACTGAGAGCCATTTCTATGCCAGGCTCAATTCAGAAACAAGCTCTGCCTTCTTAGAGCACTCTTCCTGACAACTGTAACTAACTCTTTATTTTCATTAAAGAAAGGGCAAAGGGAAATAATATACCATGCAGCAGAATCCCATTAGGTTAAATTAATACTAATACAGTGAGGAACAGTGAAGAAATTCATTGATTCAACATATTTGCAATAACTTCAAGTTTGAATAAAGGTATCTATTTAAGGACATATGGAATAGATGCTATCTAAAGACCTTAGCACTGTAAAACTTTATGAAGAAGTCAACGTTTTTGTTCTCTTGAAGTCCCTGTACTCCTGCCATTATTCCCTTTATTCAATATTATATTTTCTTTTAGATAAAAAGAAAAATGCTGATAAACAGGCTTAGGATATCTTTCAAGCTTAGTTGTAATAATGGAATGAAATCTGTAGTGTTTGCTGGCTTTTCTTCTACAGAACATATTCCACAAAATATAACTGTTGAATGATAGTTAATTA
>NW_007726713.1:241064-242083 GCF_000696425.1 Galeopterus variegatus
TTCTAAGAGAGGTTTGTTTGTATAAGTGGCACTCATAGTAAATTTGTTCCCAAAGATGTAAAGCATATTACACAGATGTGTCAAATTGTAAACATAATTACTTTGGTAGCATAATGGTAGAACTCAAAAAAAAAATGAGAGAGAGAAAAGAAGAGAGAGAGTCAGCTCATACAGTAAAGCATGAAAAATGAGACAATATGTCAAGCACATTGACCACTTAGCCTTGTCAACAATGTTGTCAACAGTAGCATAAATTCATTATTTAGGATGTCACCCTTATAAAGCAGGGAATATGGCCTAAATGGATTCCCTATTTTTTTCCCTGTGATTCAGTCACTCATGAATGTATCTAAAACTTTTTGCCTGTATTACTTAAACCTGTATCACACTTGAAATGAGAGGTAAGAACATTGGTATAAATTGCTATTACTTTTTAAAAAATTCTCCAGGGGCCGGCCCGGTGGCGCACTGGATAGTGCGCCGCTTGGGAAGCNTATATTCTTAACTGCCTGACATATTTAAAAACATTTTTTCACACTGGGAAATCAACATATCTAAAAGTCAATTGCTTGAGAGAGCATTAAGCAGTGTTGGCCGAATCAATATCCCATCAACCCTCTTTCTAGACTGTTTTGCCCCCTGTGCTATGAACCTCTTTTATTCAAGAAAACCTAAGAAAGAAGAAATTAACATTATCACTCTTTTGTTCAGGTGCAAAGTAGGAAATGATGTTCCTTTCAATATCCACAAATATCTGTAGAAGCATTAACTATGAAACTTATGAAACCCTGCCCTCCAAGCCAGAAGTGAGGGAGCTGTTCAGAAAATATATCATGTGCAGATACTAAGTTAACTACCAACATAAGTTAATTATACTCAGTCTTTTTGTCTACAGTATACCTGTTGCCTCATAAAAGACAAATATAAAAGCTTGTTTTTTGTGTGTGTGAATCTCTGTTTCTAAGAGAGGTTTGTTTGTATAAGTGGCACTCATAGTAAATTTGTTCCCAAAGATGTAA
>NW_007726713.1:243893-245214 GCF_000696425.1 Galeopterus variegatus
AAAAAAAATGAGATATCAAGCCATGACAATACCCAGAGGAACCTTAAACACATATTGCTAAGTGAAAGAAGCCAGTGTGAAAAAGCTACATATCGGGCCAGCTCCGTGGCTCACTCGGGAGAATGCGCTGCTGGTAGTGCTGAGGCCACGGGTTCAGATCCTATATAGGGATGGCCGGTGCGCTCACTGGCTAAGCTTGGTGCAGACAACACCGTGCCGAGGGTTGCGATCCGCTTACAGATAAAAAAAAAAAAAAAATTGCTACGTATTCTATGATTACAACCGTATGACATTCTGGAAAAGGCAAAATATAGAGACAGTAAAAAAATCAGTGGTGGCCAGAGGTTTGGGGGAAGGGGAGAAAGGATGCAAGTGAGAATCACAGGGAAATTTTAAATCAGTGAAACTATTCAGTATAATACTGTAACGGCAGATAAATGATATTATGAATTTGCCAAAACAGAACTTTATAAGGCAAAGAGTGAACCTCAGTGTAAACCATGGACTTTAGTTAACAATATGTATCAATATCAGTTCATTAATTGCAACAAATGCACCACATTAATGCAAGATGTTAATAATAGANTTTCTGCAAACATAAAACTATTCTAGAATAACAAAGCCTATTAATTTGTTAAAATTCAGACTTCAATTAATGATATGATTGAGTGTAGAGAAACTATTTGTACTGACATTTTTAATGATTTATTCTTGTCCAAATATGTAGAGCATATGGGGTTTATTATAATCACTATTAATAGTGTCTTTGGTTATGGATTAAGATCTGTTCTGTTTACCAAGTGGATGACTCCTTTTTTGTAAACTATGGACATGTATGAGGAGTAAAGCTATAATGCAAACACACTTTGGAAAGTGTAGGAAATATGAATACCCTATATACAGACCAGCATTACACTTGTCAGTGTGCAGGATCTCTCAGGTGTTTGGGGTGGAAAATGAGAGTCCATAATATTTTAGAAATCTGATCTGATGACTTGAATTATGATGTCACCAAAATATCCAGATATTAATAAAATATATATCAAAATTTATTTAGTATTTTCTCTTCCTACAAAAAAAAAAAGAAGAAAGAAAATGAGTGATACCCAGCAGTATATGCCAATTGCTAAAAATAACAGGATGGAAAATAAATTCAATAGAAATTCAGAAGATAAAAGTGTTATGTATCTTAGGTCACCACAGGAGGATTTGAAGAACAGATAGAGCTTGAGTTAGATCTTGAAGGATGGGTAATGTTGACATAGGTAGAAAAGATAGAAACATTATGCTAATTGAGAGAGAAAATATGTGCAAGGCCATA
>NW_007726713.1:245973-248021 GCF_000696425.1 Galeopterus variegatus
CATAGGTAGAAAAGATAGAAACATTATGCTAATTGAGAGAGAAAATATGTGCAAGGCCATAGCAGCAAAGTTTCAAAAGTCTTGTTCAGAAGGTTGAAACTACAGCTATCTCTCTGCAATAGGAAGTGTAACAAAATAAGAGGAAAAGGAGTTAGGCCCAGATTGTTGAAAGCCTTGAATGCCAATCTAAGGAATTTGAGCTTTTATTTGTAGACAATAGAGAGTCATTAAAGATTGAAATTTGAAAAACGTCAGGATAGAAATTGTGTTTCAGGGAAATTAATTAAATGTGAAGAGTAGATAAGAAGAGAAAATGACTAGAACTGTGTAACCCCAGCTTTCTTCCTATGCTAACATTGTCAGTTGGTGTTAACATTGGCCATAAGGAGTTATTATTGATATTTTTTAATAAGTTAATAAGTAAATGTTTTCGAAATGCTTGTATTAATTTCTAATGTAGTAAATTTCAGTAGTAATAACCCATATAAACCAAAGCTCTTCGTTGTCCTCGATAATTTTTAAGAGTATAAAGTTGTCCCAAGACTAAAAAGTTTGAAAACAGCTTTTCTAAATTAATTCCATTTCGCCTGGTTTGTTTAGCTGCAGTTTGACTGTACATTGTAAATTGTACCCTTGTATATGTGGGATGACTATCTTCGGCTATTTTATAACCCTCTATTACATGGGTTTATAAATGGATATTCAGAGCACATACATACAGAAATGTTCACTGTGCTCTAAAATGTCTGGAAAATTTCTTAATGATATGTTAAACTATCACATTTCAAATAATAATTAAATTATGTAAATAAATGGTAAACTATGTAAAACATTCATGTTTGATCAAGTTGGTTATTAGTTTAATGTTAGCATGGCTTAAATTAAATAAAGCTAAGATATGTATTTACACTGCTATCATTTTTGTACACTGACACAATTACAAGGATAGCAAAGAATTTTTCTAAATAAGTGCTGTGTTTTTGACATATTATAATCCTGTATCTCAGTGTCATATTTTTCACATATCCTGCATGTCACAGGCTGTTATTTTTAAGATCTTCATAGACTCTACATGCTGTTATTTCCTGAGAATATCCTACACAGATCAAACATATTAAAATACATCCATATTGCTCAATGGATACAATATTTTATAATTCAAGTTTTGTATACTTTTTCTTTTGAAATTATTTGGTCCAAAGTAACTCATTGAATTTGCCCTTACCTATAAATTTTCTACAAATATTGTGCATTCTTGGGATTTCTTAATGTGAAAAAAATATTATCAACAAAAGATCCCGAATAGCCAAAGCAATCCTCAGCAAAAAAATAAAGCCAGAGGCATGACACTACCTGACTTCAAACTGTACTACAAAGCTATTGTAACCAAAACAGCATGATACTGGTATAAAAATAGACATTCAGACCAGAGGAATAGAATTGAGAACCCAGAAATCACCCCTCAGGCTTACAGCCATCTGATATTGGACAAAGGCAACAAAAATCTACATTGGAGAAAAGAATGCCCTTCAACAAGTACTGCTGGGACAACTGGATATCCATATGCAGAAGAATGAAACTAGATATGCATTTCTCACCATACACTAAAATCAACTAAAAAATGGATTAAGGACTTAAGTATAAGACCTGAAAATGTAAAATTACTAAGGGAAAATATCGGAGAAACACTTCAGCAAGTAGGTCTGGGTACAGGCTTTATGAACATGAGCCCAAAAGCACAAGAAGCAGCAAAAGAAAAAATAAATAAATTGGACTATGTCAAACTAAAAAGCTTCTGCACAGCAAAGCAAACAATCAACAGAGTGAAACAACAACCTACAGAGCAGGAGGAAATTTTTTTTCTAACTATGCATCTGACAAGGGATTAATATCCATAATATACAAAGAACTCAAGCAATTATACAGTAAAAAAAAACCCAAGTAATCCAATTAGAAAATGAGCAAAGGACTAAGTAGACATTTTTCAAAGGAAGACATACAAATGGCCAACAGGTACATGAAAAAATGCTCAACATCACTAGTCGTCA
>NW_007726713.1:248456-283681 GCF_000696425.1 Galeopterus variegatus
CAGGGAATTGCAAGAGATATCACTTCACCCCAGTTAGACTGGCTATAATCAAAAAGATGGAGAATAACAAATGCTGGTGAGGGTGTGGAGAGAAGGGAACACTCCTACACTGTTGTTGGGACTGTACATTATTAGTACAACCACTATGGAAAACAGTATGGAGGTTTCTGAAACAACTACAGATAGGTCTTCCATACGATTCAGCAATCCCACTTCTGGGTATATAGCTAGAGGAATGGAAATCATCATGTCAAAGGGATGCCTGCACTCCCATGTTCATTGCAGCTCTGTTTACAATAGCCAAGACATGGAACCAACCTAAATGTCCATCAATGGATGATTGGATAAGGAAACTGTGGTATATATACACCATGGAATACTACTCTGCCATAAAAAAGAATGAATACTCCCATTTGCAACAATATGGATGAGCTTGGAGAAACTTATGTTGAGTGAAATAAGCAAAGCACAGAGGGATAAATACCACATGTACTCATTCATATGTGGGAGCTAAGAGAGAAAGAAGGAAGGAAAGAAAGGCCACAGTAGTGCATTGGTCTTGCAGAGGGAGAGAACATTCCTTGGACTACAAAGTGGAGTGGGGGGGGAAAGGAAGAGGGAGAAGGAGGTTGAGGATAATTGAGTGGGGGACACAGGGTACAAAAGCAATATCTGGTAATGGCTATGCTGCCAGTATGAATCTGGCCCTCACATCAAGGGCACGAGGGGTGACAATCAGCTTTGTATCTCATGAATATTCATAATTAATTAATTTTTAAAATATATTATCAAATTGTTTTCAAATGTTATTTTTAAAAGTATTAATAGATTTAATAAATAATGAAGTTATCGTAATGATATGTTATATATGTCAAATAATTGCTAACATCCATATTTTATTTTATTTTCAGATTTTATTACCAATATCTTAATTTTAAAGTTTTAAGTATATTTGTAAGCCCTTGAAACTTTCATAGGCTCTAGGCTCTGTACCTATGGGTCAAATGAATAAAATGTTTCTGCCTCCATCCCTAAATCTTTTCAGAAGATTGCCCTGTCTCCTTTTCATTAGCACCAAATTTCTTGAGTCTAAATTAGCTCACTTTTCTTCAATTTAAATTTGCATCCTAACTTCTAATCTCTTTATTAGTTTTCTCTCATGGAGGTCATCAGTCACCTCCTAATTGCCAAATTCAGGATTTTTTTCAGTAGACATAACTTTCTTCTATGCATAATTTGGCACTATTGAGATCCCTTATTCTACTCTTAATTTCTGCTGTTTCACTAATCTCACACTATCTCGGTATATTAATTTACTCAAAACTTATTTATTCTTGTGTAACCATATCTATAGATCTTTTGACAACTTCTTATATTGTTTTTATGCTTAAAAGTATTTTTCCATCTCATTCTCTGAAATATATTTGATTCTAGCTTTTATAGTTTGAATTTTAAATATAAATTCAAGTTCTATTAAATTTATCTAGAATTAATTTGGGGGTATGGTGAGAGATGAGACCCTAAACTGATATTTTATTCCAGCAAAGAGCTATCTAGATTTTTAACATTATTAAATATTTCTTTTTTTTTTCACTGACATAATGTCTCTCTTTTAACTTTCATTGTTTATTTTGTACCTTTAATTAATCTGTCAGTCAGCTAAATACCCACATTAATTTATTGTGAGTTACCAATTTTCAAGTGGCTCATTACATTTTATAGGTAATTCTGATTCTAGGTGTCACTAATTATTCTTGGATATATCCCCTGCAACTATGCAGAATGCATCAGTACCATTTCCACAGAACAGCTCTTCAAAGAGGTGAAGACATTGATCATGCCCCACATCATCCATAGTTTCTTCACTTTTCTTCACACAACATGGATTCCAGACTCTTCATAGCTATATTACTTATATTATAAAGCCAATATCTCAGCAAGAATTGGACTGATATAGCTATAGATAGCCTAAGACAAAATAGTGTTCATTATTTTCCTTGGTAGAAACCATAAATTTATTTTGCAGTAATCCAAATCTCACCATCTTCCATAAGAGTGTTTTTAATCATTTCATTATTTTGGAATTTGGATATAATAAAAGTATGCCTATCAAAAATAAATTTTCAGTTTGCTGGTTAGCTCAGTTGTTTAGAGCGCGGTGCTGATAACACCAAGGTCCAGGGTCTGATCCCTGTACCTGCCAGCCAAAAAAAAAAAAAGAGATAATTCAGAAATAAATATTGTTTTAGATATGTGTATTTTTCAAGGTTGTATTACGAAGTTTGTTTAAATATAATGATTTATATTTTACATATAAAGACAAATGTCAACTGTTCCCTTTTAACAAATGATTACTGCTTCTTTATTTTCTTTAAATTAATTATATTAAATAATCCTTATAATTTTTGATCAAATAAATTTCAAAATGACCTTATTTGGTGTGTGCAGAACAAAAATGTATTAAATAAATGTAAATTGAAATATACGGGTCATAACACCAAAAACGACAAAACATGCTTTTCTGATCCGATTATTACCTTTCTATTCTGTTTTTAAAAAGTTATCTCACTTATCTTGGCAATTTCTTTAGTTTCTAAGTAATGAAATAAGAGAAATGGTTTCATTCTGTTATTTGCAAATAGTGCTCCACAAATAAAATATTGAAGGTGTAGACAGTCATTATGCCCTCCAAAAGTGACACAAACTCCAATATGATTGTCACAATATTTTCTGTAACATACAAAATTATTTAACAAATATTTATTGAGTGTTTATTGCCAGACCCCATTCTAGGCACTGGGACTTTACTGATATGGATAAGATTATCTAAAAGTGAATTGTGAATTGTCAAATATACCACAATAGAAAAGAATAATAAGCAAAAGTTAATTTTGGAGTTATTTTTATTCCTCTTACTAATTTATATTTAACTCAGTGTCCTTTATACTTCCTGTTGTTAGCCAACAGCCTGTTAAGGGTATAAATTTAACAGCATATGAAAATGAACAAACCTATTTATATAATAGTGAAAGTCATCATGACTTGATTAAATGATGAAAGGATGAGTTAACTAAGTCGTGAGCAAATTTATCTCATCACTTTAATTGCCAGGCATCTATATTTGATATGTCTGTGGAGGCACTTAAACCATTCTTTTCTAGTGTGGAAAAATTAAAAATTGATTTTTTTCAAATATAGAAGTTAAAAAAAGATTTCTCTACACCTTTGGTCAAATTAATCCCCCAAGTACCTTGGAAATCTCTGGGTGGTCTACATAAAATGGCTTAAGAAGTGGTGAGTTGAATTTCTTAATTCAACCTAAGATTATATTAACTATTTTAGAAGCAGTGACACACTGATGGCTTAGATTGAGGCTGCAAAATGCCCAGGACTTTATGTGAATAAATCACATTTCCTATGTCTTGTCATCATGTAGCTTATTTTTTCATTAAAGTTCTGGTCTTTATATTTATTTTTGGTATTCAGTATTCCTACCTGTCACAGTTTTTTAAGTTTTAATTCAGTCACCTCAATCCTACTTGTAAATTGGCAAGAAGTAAATCATAAATAAGTGATACATGAGTATATTTAAAAATTATGGCACGCAACGAAGTAGCTATTCCTTTCACTTATTTATTGGCAAATTTGGGAGAGGTCTTTATAATGTTATGTAGCTCTTTTCCACTACTATTTTTCATTGCATCTGTGCTTTTTTATACCCATTTGAAGTTATGTTTTGATCCTGTTGCTTTTCTTATAAGCTATACTGAGCTTTCTATTCTCTACTTGTCATATCTTCAGTCCTTAACTCTTGAAGCTTATGATAGCACAAAATCATTCATTGTGTCATTTATTCACTCAATTATATGCAGGCATTTTTCTCCCCAACTTTCTGAACAAAGACTACTAATTGTTCCCCAATTTCCATTCTCCACTTCTTCCATACCAATAAAAGTTTTGGCTGGTCATGCAAAATGAGCATTACATTTACCAGTCTCTCTTGTGGCTGTGGCCATATGACCAATTTCTAGATGAAGCAATGTAAGTGAGGTGTTCTGTGGCAACTTCCAGAAATCTTCCATAAGAGACAGCCACCAGGAGCCCTTTGTACCCACTTTTTCTTTCTTTATTCCATCCTCCTGCTGGAATTTGGATTCTACTTTGGATTATGAGAACAAAGTGATTGTGGAACAGTGAGCTGAAAAGGACTGGAAACTCCCAAATGTTTTTGTGGAGGAGAGTTGTTCCTCCTCCAGGTGCTTATTGGATGGAGAAATGAACTATTTTGTTTAAGCCAAACTTAATCTTAACTAATGCACCTCAATTTCATTTCCCTATGAAACACACTCTTCATAAAATACACATAAAAATATGAGCCCATTTTTCCAGTTTTTCTAAGCCACCAGCCAGAAAGACAAGTCCTATTTTCAACACTATTGTTAGTAGCCAGGTGTTTGCTTTCATAGCTTTCTTTCACTTTTAAAGCCGTGAGATTAAACTAGAAGAAACAAAAACACCACCTGTGCTTTCATGTCTTTCATTTTCCTTTTCAGAGCTTCAGTGTCACTAGAGATCCCAAGTTTCTTCTTGTGCTGTCGTTCATTCCTACCTGTGTTAGCATTTAGTTAGCTTAATAAATCCTCCCCACTGTCCTGCATATATTGATACACATGTCAAGAAGACCCCAGGCTTCTAGAAAGCTGTGTCAAACCTGTATTCAATTGCTTCCTAGACAGGGAATGACCCAATTTAGGCTAGCTTTTTTGAATGCTCCTCATTGTTACTTAAAGCATGAAATGCTACCTTTCAAAAAGACTAGATTCATCCATGTTGTTGCAAGTGGGAGTATTTCATTCTTTTTTATGGCAGAGTAGTATTCCATGGTGTATATATACCAGTTTCCTTATCCAATCATCCATCGGTGGACATTTAGGTTTGTTCCATGTCTTGGCTATTGTAAACAGAGCTGTGATGAACACGGGAGTGCAGGTATCCCTTTGACATGATGATTTCCATTCCTCTGGGTATATACCCAGAAGTGCTGGATCATATGGAAGATCTATCTGTAGTTGTTTGAGAAACATGGATGAGCCTGGAGAAACAATGCTGAATGAAATAAGCAAAGCACAGAGGGATAAATACCGCATGTACTCACTCATATGTGGGAGCTAAGAAAGAAAGAAGGAAAGAAAGAAAGACCACAGTAGTGTGTTGGACTTGCAGAGGGAGAGAACATTCCTTGGGCTACGAAGTGGAGTGGGGGGAACGGGGAGGGGGAGGGAAGTTGGGGATAATTGGGTGGGGAACACAAGGTACAAATGCAATTTGTGGTGATGGGTATACAGCCAGTATGAATCTGGCCCCCACATCATGGGCATGAGGGGTGACAATCAGCTTTGTGTATCTCATGAATATTCATAACCAATATAAATAAATAAATAATTTTAAAAATGAAGACTAGATTCACCATTCTTGACTAGAGCATCACAACTGTTCATTTGTGAATAAAACAATTTATTGGGCACTTAACTTTGTTAATTCATATCTGTTCTCTTTCTTCTCTTAAAATGAAGACTAGATTCACCATTCTTGACTAGAGCATCACAACTGTTCATTTTTGAATAAAACAATTTATTGGGCACTTAACTTTGTTAATTCATATCTGTTCTCTTTCTTCTCTATATCAATTTATTCCATTTGCCATATTCTTAATGATAGTTTTCATTCCCTAACCAAAGAGGTTGTTTTCCTCCTTGGCTTCCTTTCTGAATTAGTTCTTCTACCCCCTCTAAAAATACTTGTCTTCTCTAACAAACTGTAGCATAGAAAAGAGTATCTCAAGCCTTCTCATTTTCACATATAGCCAAGAAAAACAGCTTATTATACATGATTGGTGACCAACTCAGACACAAGGACAAACACAACAAATATGTTCCAGTCAACTACAGTAGTTCCCTTGGTGAACTGGAATTTCTCCCAGCAAGCTGTTGAGTTCTTGAAAGCATTTCTTTTCATTCTTTCTGGCTGATCCCTTGTCACTGCTTCTACATTTTGTTAATCATCTAGGAAGTGGTACATAGTACTGACTGTACCACCTTCATGTCAGACCTAGCTTCTTCTAGCAAAGACGACAGAATGCAAATATTCAATATGTACTTGACAGCAATGATCCAAATTATTTCTATCCCATTTACTCATTCTTCTTGCTATGCCCATTTCTTCAACTTCCAGGCTAAGGCATAAGGAGGTGGAGAAGTTAAGGATCATTTCAAACCCGGGTCATTTTGAGAATGATTGTACACAGAAAAGTTAGGGGGCTGCTACTTTTGCTGGAGTGGGAGTGAAAACGTATCGGAGTTTTTACGAAGATACTGAGTTTGAAGTAATGGCAGTTTTATGTGTACCGCTCCTAAATTTGGCATAAGAAAATCACTTTGTGATCTAAATTCACAATGAAATTGTAGCTGTACTAGATATGTATGATTAACATAATTTTTTATTAGTAATAAAAAGAAATTTGCATAGCTCCAAAAAATTTCAGAAGATATGTGACTTTTAAAAATATAGTGATAATGTTAGTGTTTGTAATTTTTAAAATATTTATTCAGTGTTCCCAATATTCCTGTGTTAAGTAGTTATCTGCACATTTCACTTGAAGTATCCTCACATGTGATCCCCTACCCCTGCTTCCCTCTTTAATCTATGCTCTAGAGACACATTCTAGAATTTCATCATTTTCCAATCTCTGATCACAATATTGAGGTCTTCAAAAGGTGCAAAATCAGAATGTCCCAGTTTGACTATGGTTGTATTCAGGGATTAAATTTTAGTAGCGAGATTTACATTAAGAAATATATTAAGGTATAATTACTCTTTCTACTTCATGCCTTCCTCTGTTGATAAAATGGAATCATTGAACTCTTAACTGTACTACGGAAGTGAGAATTCTTTGGTTTGATGTGGATATTCAGTTCTCCAGTTCTCCTTCCTTACTATCATCTATCATTTTCAATTTGCTTGTTTTTATGACTTCCTACAGTTATAAGAGTGAAAGATAATGACAATATATTTCAATAGCATTATTGCTTTATCAATCACTTTTAAAGGCAAAACTTAGTTGTGGCCAGTAACTTGGTAATGAAGATTATTTCTTTCACTAATGCCAGTAGTTGTTTCAACTGAGGTCCTTGATTACTTTTTTCTGCCTCTTAGTAAAATTAGGGTATTTAAGTAAATAATTTATTGAATTCTTAGTGACACCTAATAATTTAATCCATAAGCCACTGTTTTGGCCTTGACTACAGAAATAAAGCTGTTTTTCCTACTCCAACTCTAAGAAATGGAATAAAAATTGATATGCTATGAAAAGCCAAATGATTTGTTGGTCTGAGACTTTTAGAATGAAATAAAAATAATGCTTATAAGTCATATACAATTTATTAGAATTGAGTATAAGATATGTTGATGATTAAACTAATGTTAATGCACCATGCCCCTCAAATAAAAATAGAATTAAATTTAATTTTAAGAATATCCCTCGAAAAAGTAGCAGTTTTGTGTATAGACCATACTCAGTGAAATGTATGATATGCCTCTAACCAAGAAATGATTCCAAAGCAAATATGTTTGAAAGCTGAGTAACGTTTAAGTCTCCCATTAACCATTGCAGAGAAATTGCTTATAAGGAAATAAATTATTCAACTGCCACTTAAAATTTATTTTAGTCTTATTTTTATTTTTAAGATGTTTTATAAGTCATTTGTTTTCTTGCAAACAACTTATGTAAGGAACTTCTATCATGAACCAAGTTTTATCAAAATGTCAAAATTTTATATGATATTCATTTAAGAACATGTAGCTGTCAGAATCTTGTTTCAAGTTGTCAACTTAAAACAAGCAGGTATCCTTTAGTAATGTATGCGTATTATTTGCAGTTGACTTCCTCCAAAGTTACGGTGAGACAAAAAGACAACTCCCAATTTATGAACATTTAAGTTGAAATAAATTGTTCTGTTGATTAAGCAGAGTGACTGATTAACATGGAAGACAAATCTCTTTTGTCAGGCTAGTGTTGGGTTATAACCATCACTAGGATATACCGTGCACATGTTGACTTTATTCCCTGGAGAGAACAATTCAGCATCTGAGCTGGAAAAGAAGTGAGTTCACTTTTCCCTTATTTCTTTATTGACTCACATTTGGAGGGGTAACACAAAGGACTTTGTGGAGGTAGTGACCTTCAGCAGGCTGGATACAGAACCTGCTTCCAGGTTCTCTTTCTTTTTCCCATGCAGCCTAGAATCCGCTATTGTAAGATAACACAATTGATACATATGGTTGATAATGCTAATCTTGTCTTTGGATCACTTCACCCTAAAATCTCAACTCCGATAACTGTTAAATAACAGATCTAAGACAGAACCTTGGAATACACTGAAAGAAATTAGAAAACTAATCAAATCAAAGCCAGCAAGAAAGAAACACAAGTAGATAAATTATTACTAAAACCAAGAAAGTATAATTCCCATCAAATAAGCATGAAACTCAAAACAGTTCCATATGATTTCATAATTGCTAGTATCAAAATAACTGAAATGTCCTGCAACAAGCAAATTGATTCCACATCATCATCATCATCATTGGGGAATAAGTCAATTACAGTTCTTATCAGTCCTGTATTTATTTCAAATGATGTCAAAAACCATTTAAATGACTTGTCTGGTTAAATAAAAAGAATCATTATTTATTCAGAATTTACTAAGAAAATAAATAAAACATTAGAAAATCTTTAAAAAGTACATTAGCATCTGGTACCATGATGGCAAGGTTTTCTTTCAAAAGAATTTAAGTTGCAGCAGCTTGTCTCAGCAGGGTAAGATCTATGCCAGAATTAGAAGCAAACTATTCGGTTGTGCAGTAAATAAGGTGATATTTATCCAGTAGCGTATTACTGAAGAATGGTATGGGAGCATCATTGAACTGTATTTACAGTCTTATATTTCCATACCAATTTACTGACCTTTTTCCTTATCATTTGTGGCCTCTCTGGAACTCCAGGGGCCCAGTTTTCTTCATTGGATCAGACAGGAAGAAATACTCTGTTTACTCTGTAATCTCTGAAGGTTCTAAACTTTTATTCAGAAAGAATTATTTGTCTGGTTATGTAAACTACTTACATCTGTGAAATGCAACATTTTACTATATCCTAAAAATGGCTCCAATATTGTCAAAATAGATATGGATGCTATAATTCCAGAATATGTGAGAAAATATCAGATTTTTATGTGAGATGGAAATAATTGATTGAAACAATTTCCTCCCACCACCTACAAAATCTCTCCAATTTTCTGGCTTTTTCTAAAGTCTAAAATATCTTCAATAGGAAGCCAAATTTCCATTACATAGGATTAGAGATTTGGTTGAAAATACAAAAACACCTGAGCAAGGTTAACCCATAGGCACCAATTCATATTGTAGTATAAGGGATTATATCTTCTCTGAGAACAGAATTTGATTGCGCTAGAAGGTAGCGAACACAAGGGCACCAAGAGTGAAACTGGAATGGGAAAGTGGTCATAAAAGGAAGAAGTTATAAAAACTTTCATTAACAATTTCCTCACAGCTAGCTCTAGGTGTCTAGGCATTTTATGCTAAACTTCATCTAATTCATAGAGGCACCACCTTAGAAGATAAACTACGCATCAACTTCATCCCTCTATTTTAACCACTGAGATGCCCTGTGAAATTTTTCTGTCGGGTAGATATACAATGTAATCTTTCATTTTTCCGTCTTTAACTTGTATTTAAATTTTCTGCCACCCAAGCAATAAGATAATTCTAAACACTTTGGTTTCAGATCATGTTGGTCATCAGCACTGAGAAATTAAAGCATGATTTAAAGCCATGTTGGCTATTGTCTCTCTTAGGAATTTTTAAGTCAATGTTCTTTGCTAGCAGTCTAAACAATGAATTCTGATGTGGAGTAGTTATATTTTTTCACAGAAATGAAAGTGAAAGGAAAAAGAAGCAGCAGTTAAAATATCTGAGTTTACAGATGAAGATAGCTAAAATAGTAAAAAGGAATTCAAGACACCCCAAACTCTTACCAGAAACTATCTCATTTGCTCTCTTTCTGTCTTTCAAATGTGTACACAGCAACTTCTCTTCTGTTTCCATTGCTATCATATTAGTCCAGGCCTTTATTATGTTGGAGCTCAACTATTATTATAGTTTCTTAACTAGACCACTGCCTCCAGCCTCTCTGGCTTTGTATTTACCTGTTATGTATTCATAATGGACATGTCATAGAAGTTAATTTTCTGCTCCAAAACTTTCGGTGGTGCACATTACTACAAAGCAAAGCAAAACAAAACCTCTTTTACTTAGAATTAAAAGCCCTCCTAAATCTGACTCCAGCCTACTCATTGCAAAATGCCATGCTCTTTCCCTCTTCTGCCCACCAGTTCCCATAATTACATAGAATTCTTTAGTCCAGTATTTTCCAAAGTCTGCTTCACGGCCTGGCTGCATAGAATCAAGTGATGAACACTAACCAAATTTCAAATTCACATCTCCCACTCCTCAAGAAGTCTGATCCAGTAGCTCTGAGGTGAAGCTTGGGAATCAGTATTTTAACAGCTTGCACTTCTCTGAGTAACACTTTTCTTTCAAAGCCAAACTGAAAAAGTTTTTCAAAATGTTTTCCCTGGTTTTCTAATCTGTTATCTCTTTTACCTTAAGAACATGCTTCTATACTATTAGTTAGAACTCACATCTATTCTTCCTTTATTATTTATAATTTTGGCCAGTTTTCTAATCCAAATTATAAACTATTTGAAGAGACTATCTTATGCTTCTACAATCCCCAGTACATGGCACAGGGATTCGTACTTGGCAGGCTCTCATTAAATGCTGAAGTAGGTAGAATGATACATAAACCAGCATTTGATTATAAATCAGCAAATAAAAGTTACTCATTGTTCCATCATTAAAGAATTAGAGTGTTCTAATCATACTAAATGTCAGAAGAACTAAGGTTAAAAGATTGATTAACCAGAAGTATTTGCTAAATTTCCTTCTAATTTTCATTACATGTTTAGAGTGTGTCTAATCAGATAAGTACAGTATTCCATGGCCAATTCAAACAATGGTGCATCTCATATTGTATTTCATGATGCCAACTCAAAAAGGTTGAGAGAACTCCAAACATCTCTAATTTTCCCGTCAAGTACAGATTTGTTTTTGTTTGTTTGTTTTCTTTTTGGTTTTGACTAAACCTCTCTTGAACCTATTTGTATTTTTAGAATGCAGCACTTATATGGGTAACAACCTCTACATGTTTTCTGTTTGCTGTGTTACATAGCATATCTATTTATCTGTCTTGCTCCTAGCACATTAAGATTTTAAGAAGTGCACACTAGTTCAAATATTTCATGAGTTAACCAACAGTCTCTCTTCTTATCCATATTGTTATGATTTTATAAACATTAAATATAGTCATCTTAATGTTCACCTTAATAAACATTTATTGTTCTAGATGATAGTCCAAATATTTTTTAGCCTACATCATATATGTCTTAAATCATTCATTTATTCATTCAAATTCCAGGATGCTTCCATTGTACTGTGTAGTCTTTTAATGTTGAGGAAGGAGAATGACATCTGTATTCCAGATGTAGATATATCACGTTGTTTACAGAGATATTATAATATGTTCTGGTTTTTGTCTTACATTCTCCCTAATAATGTCCATTTCTTTATTGGTCTTTTGGCCACAACTGCACAGTAAGATAACATCTTTAGGGAAACATCCAAAGTGATTTCTTGGTGCCTTTTTTTGTGAGGAAGTTATTATTCAGTGCCTTTTATCTTATAAATAAAAATTTTATTACAAAATTTATTACATTAGAACTCATCTGCCAGTTTTCTGCCTACCTGTATACAACTGTTGTCTTTCAACATTTTATCATCCTTAGCTAAGTTCATTAATTGAAAGATGTTAGTGTAACTGGTAACCTGAAATTTTCATTATATATTCTCCCTATATATCATTTCTAAAAATGTGCACTAAATTGTATCATTTTACTGATCTCTGAAGAATCTCACTGTTATGCATTTTCATGCAAAATATTTATTCAAACTAATTCCTTATTTGTTTCATTTTTACAAAACATCAGCATGAGGTGGGGAGCAAAGGATGGGAGCAGGTATTATTGGGCAAAGAACATCCTTCTGGAAAAAGGTGTCAGAATCACTGGGACTTTTTTAAAACTACACATACTCTGTGGATATTCTGATTACCCACCCCTTACCTCTTGGTACTAAGAAAGCTATTCCCTGCCTAATCTATTCCTCAGGGGGTTTATCAAAGTAGTTAGCTAATGATACTAATAGAGTTGTTCTCTATACAACAGGTATTCGAGGGTGGGGAAAAAAATCACAGCCTGTTCAAAGCCAGGTTTAAAAAAGTATCTTACCTCCCCAATAAAAAGGACCAGCTTTGTCCTAGAATCATAATAGCAACTTTTTAAATTTTATAATATTGTTTCTTGTACCACACCAAATCATTTTAAAGGTCCAAAAAATGTCTAAATGGTTGTTTCCTGAGAAAGCATTAGTAAATAGGTATAATTCTCCTCTTTTTCCCCTTACAGAAACTATCTTGCCTTTCCTCGACATCTATTTCACAAACTTTGTCAGTACTTTGTAGTACCATAGTAGTGAAACAGGGAAAACCAGGCAGAAGCAACTATGAAAAAGGCACAGAAGCATAAAACGCTGTGGCATTTGGGGGGTTAGTTTGCTGTGCTTGGAGCATATACAAGGTAGACTGCCAGGAAAAGTAACAAGAAATATAGGCAGGGCTAGATCATGAAGAACCCTATGTAGCTAGTTGAATTTGGATTTTGTTCCTGTAGGGGATGGGAAGCTACTGGAAGTTTTAGAAAGATGCCTCTAGCAGCAGTGTGGGAGATGGATTGGCTGGCAAGTGGCAAGACCAGTGAAGAGACAATAGTACTGGTCTAGGCCAGAGCTGGTGAAGGCCGGTTCCAAGGCAAGAACAGTCAAGACCTGGCTTGAGTGTACTCATTTCCTCAACTGGGTTATATTTGAATAAATCATTAGCACAGATCCTAAGTCCTATTTTGAGTGATGTAAGATACAGCCTGTTAAAAGACCTCAAAGTATTGTTGATTATTTAGAGAATCTGACAATGCTATATCTAGCACAGCACAGTTCCAGTATGCCAAAATGTATAAATGCCTAAGTCAGGACCTAGAGAAGAAAATGGTCTTATTTATTTTGAATATAAAATCAGATTTATCATTTACCAATAATCTTTCCCTTTGTACACACCAAAGTCTTTACTAGTCTAAGCTAATTTTAATATTCTATCTCATTTTTTTTATCTTTCAAGTTTGCATTTTAACTTAATTGAAAGTAAAATTAACTTAATGGGAGAAGAAAGAAGGGAGAGCAGTCATAGAATCTGTGACCAAAGGCAGGTTAGCTTTCCTCCTCCTAGTAAGAATCATCGTGACCTACACTTACCTTCCAACCCTATGCTTTCCAGTTCTGTGCCATGGAGAGTGAATCATGCACAATGAATCAAGAGACACAAAGTTAAAATAGAATCATGAAAGACTTGTAAACTATATTTGCCCATGTTGGAAAAGAGAATTGTGACTAGACTAAAAATATTTCTGGACAAAGACGGGATCTCTAGTCAGTGTGAGAATAGAAAGGATCGTGGACAACCCCATATTAAGCAATCTCATCCGAGAACATCTAAATTTAGTGAACAACCTATTAGGAGCTTACTATTCATCTTGCAAAATGCTTTTTTCGGAAAGGATTTTCTGCAGGATATTTTAATAATGGGATCCTTTTCAGTGCATTCATATGTGAATAGAGTACAAAAAAAGCAATAATCAATCTTTCATAGTTACATCTGTTATGTAAATCAGGGCACCCTAATAGCCATATAAAGATAGCTCTCTAATGTTGAATATACTAATTATACTGATTCAAACATCACATATTGCACACAGGTATTGATATTCAGTGCTATACCCCATAGAAATATACAATCAACATGCTCCAATGAAAAAAAATTAATAAACAAAGATTGTGAGTTCTCGACTGTTTAATTCAAAACTAAATCAATGTAACAGTTAGCATAAGGAAACTCAACTTGAATTTTCCATGATGTCTCTTTAATGTTTTAATAGAGTACCATAAATTTTCTTCAAAAAAGTCAGGATTGCTTTTACATTTTTGATGTCTTGAGAACGTGCATACTCTACCTACAGTATCTGGATACATACCTCATGTGCCTAAGTTAAACGGGATTGCATGGTTCTTTCATAGAGATAGACAAGGCATCTAGCTAGTGTGGAGAAGTGAGAGAGTATGAAATATGGAGTTTTTCATATGAGCTAATTCCTGCATTGAAAAATATACATGATGTCAAATAAGCCACTATTCTTTTTGTAGCTTTGATACTAACCAAGGATTACGCCTATTTAAAAGATTTCAAACCTAAATAAAATGAATCAAATTTATTGAGCGTGTACCTACCCAGCATCCAGCATTGTACATGGATCCGTTGTAAAGTACACAAAACATAAGTTGCCATCTCTCTATCTTTGAGAAACTACTTGTCTTTTGGAATAATGAGAACTACAATTAGCCCAAATGACAAGGAGGATTCTAAGTGGCAAAGTAGTGAGAAAGGATCTGTGTCACTAGTCCAGACAAGGACGACTTCTGAAGATGGGAAGGTTTTGAAGAATTCCAACAGGATGGGCAATATTTGAGTCAGGGAGAAACAGACTGGAAGGAAATAGACTGGGAAACATGGCAGAGGTGAGGTAAAGGGTTGTGTGTTCACAGGGAGGCTGGCCTCACTAGAAAAACATCACCTCTCCTTGGTGGTCCACATGGGTGCCAGCTACCAACACTGGACTTTTTCGTAGTAGAATTTGGCTTGGACAGCATTCCTTTAAAAAAGAAAAGCTAAAAATATAACAAAACGAATTCTGGAAAAAAAATACATAAATCAAACAAACAAACAAAAATCCTCTTATTTGATATTTGCCTCACACACAAAGACCACACAGCTCTGGTCTCTAATATGTCTCTGCTCAGGGCAAAAAATCATATTGCCAAAACAGAGAAGCTGTACAGTTTTTACAAGTGCCAGAGGGGTTTCAGATTGTTTAACCATTATATACATGATTGCTATCAAGAGTCCTATTTTTTTCAGACTATAATGAATACAGTGTGTGTGGGTTAAAATATTTGTTGTATGACTCGGCTGTTGCTAGAAGATTTTTGAATTTGCTAACTCCCACCTCGATATTTGGTAATAATCGCCTGGACTGTGAAGAAATGTCAAAATATAAGTAGTAAAAACAGAGGAATCCTGGTACTATGGGTTTAGGATTTGAGCTAATTTGAATACATGCATTCAAGACTTTGTAGTGGAGTTAGAGATTACATGTGGACATGCAATACACACTTAAAACACTTAAGTGTATTTCATTCCACTAAAATCAAACTTCACCTCCCATAAACATGACTATATATGTGTCTCAACATGTTATCTGTGTGTGGATCAGTGATTATGTATTATGTAATTAAGTGTGCGGTTTATCTATTTCTAGGGGCATTGGGTTTTCTAGGCTTCTTTTTAAGCCTTTAGAAGTAACTTTAGCAGGTACCAGCGAAAATACACCACTTTTCTTCTCTTCAGCGTCCAGAGCTTGCCTCTTCCACGATGCTTGTTGCTCTGGCTTGACTTTCCTTGAACAGGTTGCCACAGCACTAACAAAGACATGAAGTGCATTCTTGGTAGAGACAAATTAGGCAGTGGCGAGGTGTGGTGTCAAGGGAGGAAGGTGATAGCTAAGGAAATCGCATTTACAGGCACTGGTGGGCTGGTATATATTTAACAACAGACCTTAGAAGAAAAGGAAAGGCTCTGATTTGTGACATTTTTCAACTTCCATGGTGCAAATACACCTACCATCGCCAGTTTTGTTTCCTATCAAGTTACCAACAAGGTGTTGGGAAGAAATGAATGTGAAGTTGGAAAGAGAGGCACACTATTGGCCCTCAGTAGCCAGAATGAGCTGGCTCCAGCACACCACCACCTACGGATGTCAAGCACAGCCCATGCCATGAACCATAGCCTGAACTTGGCCCCTAGAAATACGTCAGATACTTGTTTTAAAAGCATGAAATAATAACATACAGCACTATACAAATATGAGTTTTATCCCCCAAACTCTATGAATTTACATAAGAGCAAAATAAGAGGACTTTAAGCTATATTAATTAAGATTAAAGATAGAAGAAACTGTAGCCTTTTATCAGACAGGAAAGGAAAAGCACTTAACACAATGCTGAAATGCAGGTTCTTTTTTTTTTTGGTCACTTTTCACTCTTCTATCTCAAAAAAAGAAAAGAAAACAGCACTACAAGAACGTGCCACACATGCATTAGGTGGTTCAGAAAAAGCACTGGATGGATTTACTAATTGCAGGTGTTCTGATTCTAATAGAGTTTTTGAGTTTGCTGCAGGCATCCAGTGGTTGTGCTTTTCCTCCAAAGAGCACCTAATGCGGAGAACCTGTCGGCAGCCTACCCCTCCAATGTCGAAAGTAGCCAAACGTACAAATCTCTCCTTCTCTATCCAGAACACCTTACATCTGCACAACTGCAGTTTGGAGGGGGAAACAGATACATATACACACATTCTTTGTCTCCTGGACAATGAGTTGTAGCATTCTGAAGCCTTCCAGGAAACTCATAAGATATTCTGTAATGTTTGTATTTATATCACTAAAGAAGGAAGAGATGTTGGTCAAGTGTCAATTGTATCACAGTAGTTTTTTTAAAAATAGAAATTAAAGACAATCAAAGGAATTGACTTATTGATCTAGATAGTAGACTAATATTTTTAGTCAGCAGTGATTTTTATTAAATAGCCTAATAAAAAGTAGATGCTCAGCAGCCTAGAAAAAAAATAGACTAGGTACTTGTACGAGAAAAAAATACTTTGAATTTATCTGCAAGGCTTATTTTTTGTGTATAAATTGTATTTATAGAATAAATTTCTAAAATACAAGATTTTAGGAACTTCAAAACTGTCCACAACTGTAACTAATCCCATTGCTTTTATAAAACATTATCATGAAGTTGATTCTGAGTTTTGTTTTCTGATGTACTACATTTTCATTTGTATGTAAGTCAGAAAATGTGGGAACATAAAGTTCACTCTGATTTCTATAAAGACAAGAGTTTGGCAATGGTAAAAAGCAATTTGTAATCATTCTGTTCTTAGAGTTTCTTCTACTGAGTATTATCTTAAAATGCATGAAGTGTGTTGAATCTCAAATTGGGAAAGAGGGAACAGGAAAATCTTGGATGAAAATAAGCCAAATAAAACCGAAATCTTAAACGATAATTAACTAGAAACACAAGTTGACTATGCTGGAAGTGCATGTTTATGAGTTTAAATGACCTTTAAAAATGACTCAAAGCCAAGCAATAGCTTATTTGTGGATTGTGACTATTTAAATGTACTATTTTTCTTTTTTGGTTCTTTTTCCCCAGAGAGTCAAAAGTTTATGTTGGTAATGATAAATACCTTGACTATCCATCTCAACAAGCTGAATGAAGACCTTCCTCAGCACATTTCACCAAGTTTTCTGAGAATTTTTACATATTTTATCTCATTTGATCTTCCTAACAACACTTTTGCCATGACGTGAATATTGTGCTTTAAGGAAAAAACGATATCAGTCAAAGAAACGCTACCTAACCAAAGATAAATAACATTAGTAAAAGTTTAATACATTTGATGCTAACATTAACACAAAAGTTAGATTATTTCAATTGTTGGTTTTTCTTATATTATTATGAACTCTTTCCAAAAATACACCATATAATTGATGACTTCAAAAACTCCTGTTTCTTTAATAAATGCATTCATGAACTCTCTTAATTTTAAATAATAAATAAAATCTCAAGACTTGCCATCTACTTTATAAATACTGAATTAGTACACATTGGAAATCTGCTGTCATTGGTAACTTGGGACCACTTCAAATATTCTGCTCTATCAATTATAGTGTGGTGCTGGTAACACCAAGGTCAAGGGTTCAGATTCCCATACCATCCAGTTGCCAAAAAATAAATAAATAAAATACTACTACTAACAATAAATTTTTAAAAATATATTCTGCTCTAAGAAGACCGTAGTCATTTTGTAGACTCATTTTCCAGGTCTGCACTCTGTGGTTTCTCTCCTCTTGAGAAAAGAAATGGAAAAGTTTCTGTTGTTTAAGAAATTTGATAATACATTCACTCTCATAAAAATTATTGCTATAGATTTTTAAGGAAAAATGACACAAGTAGTTGTATTTTACCAAAGAGTTTAGTTCTCATGATTTTTCTGTTTTAGTTAATGGCATCACAACCTTCCAAACCATTCAGGTTTGAAATTAAATGCTTTTAAAAAAAAATCTTATTTCTCATCTCCCACATCTAATTATCACTTCCTATGGATTTCATCTGCAGGGTAGTTTACAAATGGGTCCCTTTTTTTTTTTTTCTGTATTTCTATTGCCAACACCATTGTTACCGCATTTGGAATGCCGTAGTAGTAACTGAACGTTCTTTCTTACCCTATTCCCTCCCCAGTCCAATCCATACAATAAACTGCTTCCTGCTTTCCTAAAGAAAAAACACTGTTTAAAAGTTTTTAATAGTTCCCCTCTGTCTATGAAATAAAATCCAAAATCCTTCCTTTAAATTATAGAGTCTTCCTATTTTGGCACCGTGGTGTAGTAGCAATAACAATTTTGGCTTTGAGGCATAGCTTTAAATCTAGATTCATCCACTTACTGGCTCTGTGATCTTAGGCTAGGTAGTCAATCCTGAGTATCCTTTTCTATAATATGGGGGTAATAGTATCCTCTTTTTAAACTAAATTAGATTGAGTTGTAATTCACTTAATCCAGTGCCTAACACATAGTAAAAACAGTTAGTACCTATCTTTTTCTCATTTTATTTCTCATTAACAAAGTTGGACTGCTGCTGATTCTCAAAACTCTTTACCTTATGTTCATTCAGCCTGCAATGTGACCTACCACCCTATGTTCACCTGTCAACACCCTGTTCATCTTTCAAAGCTAAACTTAAAGTGCCTTTACTTATCCTCCCCCATTTTGCCCTTTTCAGAAGTCCCCAGAATGTATCTTTCACTCTTTTATGAAAAAACATTTATCTTATCTTATCCTGCCTTATTTTGTAATTATTTTATTATGTTATCTCTCCTTTTAGAGTATGTATTTCTTGAGGAGGGAGAATCCAAAAAACATAATTTTAGGGTATTCTTATTGTTTATATATCTAGTCAAAAGCTTGCCCATGGTAGAAATATTGTATTTATTGAATGAATGCAAATATAATTTTTGAGAAATTTTACTTCAAGTGTGTTACCCACATAGCATTACATTTTACATTAACCTTTCTTAACCTTGGCAAGCAATTTTAATTGGCAGAAACAACCTGTCATATAAGACATTGTCCAGCTGCTTTTCCCCTTCCATTATTTCTTTCAACTTCTAAATATAACTCTCCTCTTCTTATTTCTTTCGCAAAAGGTTCTCTTATGATCATCAAACTCAATATGGGAATTGGGATAATAATTCAGGTCTCAGGGGGAAACAAGGTTAAAAATGAATAATTAACTCTGAAATATAGTGTATGTAGAATAAAAACTGGACAAAATCTCAATAAAACATGTTTAAAAAAAATATAATTCTTTAATAGAGTCTAGAATTACCTTAAAATTTTAGAATGTCTCATAAGGATAGTTATAAAGGCAGAAGTGGCATCAATATGTGGTCACATTAAAGCATGTAACAGCACATTGAGCCAGTTCTTAATTATTTATGTTAATGGAAAGCTCTTCTACAGTATTCCTGATACTGCCCTAAGCAACACAATTCCCATTCTGGAGCAGCTTTTGCCTCTAGAGTGAAAATCAGAAGGAACGCATTTCTGGGTACCAAAAGAAAAAAAAGAGACTAAAGCAAAAATAATACTCAATAATACCGAGCAGTGATGATAGCATACTTTAGACAAACTAAAAATTTTCTCCTATTGACTATGCCCAAAGTAGAGCAAATTTCCTTATTTCTTCCTACTTTCTTTTTTTCTTTTCTTGTTTGTTTTTGTTTTTGTTGTTGTCGTTTGCTTATCCAGCCATATTTATTGAGAACCTCTAGTGCTAGGTGCACAGCAACTGGCAGGGAGCAGGACAGAGATGTCCATGCCTTTCTGGAGCTGATGGTCTGGTGGGGTAGAAAATATGAAAGATGATGAGTGTTTCCCCAGGGTGAAGTGTGGGGTTCAGTGGGTTATTTCCTCCTACTTCAAGCAAGAAAATAACATGCATTTATATTTAAAACACCAAAAACATTCATTTATTTTAAGCGCTTCCACTGAAAAATATGTCTGTTTAAAAGTATAAGATGTTTGATAAGAAATTGTTAAAATATTTTTTAAAGAAATTTTGTCCCTTTTTAAAATAACTGATGATGGATCTAACCAAAAATTCAGTAAAAATTATTTGTTTTAGGGCCAGCCCGGTGGCGCACTGGAGAGTGCGCCACTTGGGAGCACGGCGGCGCTCCCGCCAAGGGTTCGGATCCCATGTGGAGACCAGTTCCCGCTCACTGGCTGAGCGTGGTGCAGGCGCAACACCGAGGGTTGCGATCCTGTTGCCGGTCCCCGGTACGGGCACGACACCGAGGGTTGCGATCCCGTTACCGGTCAGTAAAAAAGACAAAAAAAAATTATTTGTTTTATCTTTCTTAGAATGCCACATTTGAGCACCTATATGGTATAGCACTAATGATTTTTGACATGCCCTTACTATATTTTCTTTCTTTTTTAAATTTACTCATTTTTTCATTTTTGGTCACAGAACAAGTGTTAATACATTTAAAAAGACTAAGATTGTAGAAAATATGTTCTCTGACCACAATAACAGAAAGAAATTTAGAAAACTCACAATTGTATGGAAACTAAACAACACTCTCCCAAATAAACGATGGGTAAAAAGAAAAATTAGAGAGTACTTTGAGATGAAAATCAAAGTGCAACATATCAAAATTTATAGGTAGAGGGCTCATGCAGTGCTGAGAGGAAAATTTATACTTGTAAACATGTATATTAAAATAAGAAAAATCTCAAATTAGTCATGTTAGTTTCTACCTTAATGAAATAGAAAAAGAAGAGCAAACTAAACCAACAGCAAATATAAGTAGGAAATAACAAAGATTACAACAGAAATATATGAAATAGGGAATTAAAAAACAATAAGGAAAATCAACAAAACCAAAAGTTGATTCTTCAAAAAGATTGACAAAATTTGCAAACCTTTACCTAGACTGACCAAGAAAAAAAGAGAGAAGGCAGAAATTGCTAAAATCAGATATAAAGCAGGGGCATTATTACATTGTCATTGCATTTTCTGTGGTGGTAAGATTTCTCTTTCTCTCTCATTTCTTTCTCGTTTGCATTTTTGTTCTGCCAGTGGGTTTTGTTCTTATTGCATATTCATAATAGTGATTATCATGTTTCAGATTCCAGATGCAGGACTTCCTCAAGGATTTCTTTTAAGATGGGTCATATGATGGTGAACTCCCACAGTTTTCATTTGTCTGAGAAATACACTATTTTTCCCTCATTTCTGAAGGATAGTCTTGCAGGCTATAATATTCTTGGTTGGCAGTTTTATTCTTTTGGTATTTTGAATATATTATCCCATTTTCTTCTGACCAGTAGAGTTTCCATTGAGAAGTCTGCTGTTAGCCTTATAGAGGTTCCCTCATAGGTGACTTGACTCTTTTCTCTTGCTTCCTTTAAAATTCATTTGAGCTTTGCCAGTTTGATTGTAATGTGCCTTAGAGAAGATCTTTTTGAGTTGAATCTGTTTGGGGATCTTTGAGCCTCCTGGATCCATAGGTCCATGTCTCTCCCTATACCTGGGAAGTATTCCATTATTATTTTGATGAATAGGTTTTTCATGCTATTTCCTTTCTCTTTCAGTTCTGGAATACCCATTATTTGAATGTTTGTGCATTTACAGTTGTCAGCTAGCTCTCTTAGATTTTCATTTTTTAAAATTCTTTTTTCCTTTTTTTTTTTTTTGTATGTGTGTGTGTCTGCCTAGGTTATTTAGAAAAGACTATCTTTGAGATCAGAAATTCTTTCTTCTGCTTGTTCTAGCCTTCTGCTTAAGCTCTTGGTTGTGTTTTTTATCTCATAGAATGAATCTTTCAGTTCCACGAGTTCTTTTTTTTTTCCTTTTTGTCTTTTTTACTGACCGGTAATGGGATCGCAACCCTCGGTGTCGCGCCCGCACCGCGCTCAGCCAGTGAGCGGGAACCAGTCTCCACATGGGATCCAAACCCTCAGCGGGAGCGCCACTGTGCTCCCAAGCAGCACACTCTCCAGTGCGCCACCGGGCCAGCCCTCAGTTCCACAAGTTCTGCTACATTCTTTTTAAAGGCATTAATCTCTTTGTAAATCACCTCCTTTATATCCTGGATTTTTTTTTTCTCATTTTATTATGTTGTCTAATGGAGTCTTCCCACATCTCAGTGAGTTTCTTTAAGATTGTTGCTTAGAATTCTTTTTCAGTTATTTCATGGGTTTCCTTTTCTATGGGGTCTGGTATTTGAGGATTACTGTATTCTTTTGGAGGTGTCATATTTTCTTAGGTTTTTGCACTTCTAGTATTTCTACATTGATGTCTGGTCATCTGGTAGAACAGTTGCTTCTTCTAGTAGAGCAGTTGCTTCTTCTATTACTCTGGAGTGGGCTTTGAGGAGAGAGACATCCTCTACTCTTTCCAGTCTCTGCTGGTGACTCTCATTGTGTCAATGCAGTCAAGTATCTAGCAGGCTTCCTGAATGGTTGATGTGGCTATTGCTGTGGCATCAAGCCACTTTTGCAGCATCCGTGGCTGTGGTGGTGGCTGTTGTGGGCCACCTGTACAGAAGTGGTGTTTTTGGTGTGCTCTCTTCTCTGCTTCTGAGCAGGGGATGGGGCTACCCTCAGCTCCTGCTTAGGACTCCAGGCATTGGTCTCTTGTCTGGTTCTTGGTGGAGCTACATTTTCATTACTTAAGATATCACACAAGTTGTTTTGAAGAATACTGGCTTTTAATGCATTTTTTAGACATGGTGTTTATCAAGAAATATATATTTAAAAATAAAAGCAATGTAGAAATACAGGTTGACCTTACTTTTGACACTAGATGAATTCATAATAAACAAATGCCATACCTTAAAAATATTATGTCCACTTGTTAACCCTGTGTATTCAGCACTTACCACAGTGCCTGATACAAGATAAACAGGAATGTCCCCTAGACTTGAAGTGCCTAATCTTTAGCAAGCATACAAATCACCTGAGAAAACTTAACAACAGAGAGTTTGATTCAGTCGGTGAGGGTTGAGGCTTAGGGAATACACTTTATAACAAGTAAGATAGGTGATCCTAATACAGGTAATCCCCAAATTGCACTTTAAGTCATACAGTTCTATAGGGACAGGGGTCCTGATTTTTATCCCAGCTCACTAAAATCCCTGGAATTGGCTGAAGGGAGATGAAGTCCTGCACAGAGTGCTTTAGGAGCACAGTTGTTGTGGGGATTATCTGGATCTTGGAGACCTCATCTAGACTAAAAGTACATGTAAGTGAAGTGAAGTCAATGCTTTCTCATTAATAGGGAATTCTACAGTACTGAATTTACCTGAGGATATGCTGACAGGTAAATATTTTTTAAATACGGAACAGGAATTTGATAAATATTGGCTGTTATTATTACCACCATGACTTTTACCTAGGGTAATATTAGTGTTTCTTCCCCCACTTTATCTGTATATACTGTGTTTCTGGTACTAAACTAGAAATGGGGGAAAAGGTGGAAATACTTAGGAAAAACCCAACAGTGCTCAGGTGAACCTCTGGGTGATCCATGGTGTATTCCAGGGATTCCAACACAATTTACTTAGTCCTTATTTCTGATGATAACATGAAAACTCTAATAAACTTCAATATAGCATTCATTCTATTTTTTGTGTGTGTATGTGAAATTATGTTCCATCTATGTTTTTCTCTCATTTCTCAACAGGCAAAGAAGGGTAAAAGATCAGCTAATCTAAATATAGGGAAGTATGAAAAAATCCTGGTGTATTTGAGACACAAAAAGCAAAATGTTTAGTTAGAACAAAAGGAAGAGGGAAATAGTATGAGATTTTTGAGCCAGGTGTTTGAATTTGGTCCTGTAGGCACTGGAGAAACATCAAATTTTGAGCATTATAAGTAGAAATAACAATAATCAGATTTTGGTTTTAGAAGGACACTTATGTAAACAGTCTGGGGGGGGGTGGACTGGAAGCTGAGAAAATAGAGAAACACAGGTCATTTAAAAGATTATTGCAATAACCTGGATTGGAGGCTATGATATGATAAGAGCCTTAACTAAGGCAGTGTCAATAGGAAACATTGGTAGTGAAAGAAGGGGAAAGGAATTAGCCTTTACTGATAATCACGTTTTATGTATATATAAATACATTATACAATTTAAACCTCATGCAACCCATTTTACAAGTGATGAAATTGAGGCTGAGAAACATTAAATTTCTTGATGTAAGTTATACATTAACTAGGAGCGAAGCAGGGTTTCAAACACAGGCCCGTCTGACACATCTTGTCTGTTATACCACACTTGCCTCCTCAGCCATATCATTTCCTAAGAGATCTGAGGATCCAGTTTGAGAGATACTTAAGTGATAAAAAAGCAGGACTCAGTGACCAAAAATGGGAACTAAAGGAGATGGAGGAATGCAAGGCTTCCAGCTTGGTCAACTGAGTGGGTGATGGCATAACTCATGTGTAAGGAATACCAGATAAGAGCAGGTCTGAGGGGCGAGATCATGAGTTCATTTGGGAACACACTGAATTTGAGTTTCCTGAAGGCTAGCAGGAGAGTTATATAGTGGCCATTAGATATATGTACCAAGAGTCAACAGAAGGAAGAGGAGTGAAATCTCAGATTTCAGAATAATCAGCATATGGGTCATAATTGAAATCATAATTGTAGATACAATTACCCAGGAATATATGACCAGAAAAAGACAATTGTTATAATGGAGAATAGAAAATGGTGGGGACCAAACTGCTGCAACTTTTCATTGACCTCATTTTGGGATGATTATCCAAGATCATTTGGAAAAACAAAAGAACAAAAACCACCGCATTTCCACAGTTTTAAGAGAAAGGAGTAAAGTCATCATTATATTAGTAGCACAATTTTTAACTAGAGTAACATTTTTAAAATTTGTGCTCTGTGGAAGGAAAATCAGTTTAAAGTGATAAAAATCCTGGCTTTGGAATACCGTAGTAAATAAGGCATGTAGCAGCTAACACTTATTGTATATTTATATCGTACTATGCTCTGTGCTGTGCCTCACTCATATTTATTATTTTAATAACCTCATAACCCTATAAATTAGATATTGCTCTAATGAAGAAACCAAGCTTCAGAAAGATTAAGTAATTTTTCAAGGCTAATAACATTTGTGTCAAATCTTGGATTTGAACCCGAACTAAGGTCTGTTTATTATATTTCCTAAAAGATTTTATCCAGGAGAGCTCTCTTTAAGGTAGTTGCTTAAATGAAAGAATAGTAATTTGTAACTGTATAACAATTTTAAATAAGCTTCTTCATAAAGTGCCAGAACATAACATTTCAGTTTCTCTAGTAACTTTTTACTTCTTAATTTGTTTACCAAACATCTTTTTTCACACAAAGTATAGAATTAAATGTTAACCAGATTTAGTTTTTAGTTTTCACAAATATGAATTAGTAAGTTAACTAATGTTTAAAATTCTGGCTGGTATTATTAAATCAAATTTTGAATATATGTCAAGTAGTAATGTAGGATATCATATTGAGAGAAAATTTTCCCAAATACCTTTTTCTTCCAGTTATAAAACCTAGTCTCTTAAATTCTGAAAGGATCCTGAATCCTGGACTCTCAAATCATGAGTTGCAATTGGAAGAACCACTGTAAAATAAGTCATTGCAAAATAGATTGCAAAATATGTCTTAATTTTCTCTTACTTAACTTCTATTGATTGCTATGTAAGAATTACTTTCAAAACTTAGTTAACAAATGATTCTAAATAAAAACTAGAATTATCAATCCCCAAGAAAACTTTCCAAGTCAGAAGATATGTTTAGAAGGTATGTTTCATGATTTGAGGCATACTAAAAACTTAGGATTAAGTTAGGCTTATAAGTGTGTTTATTTTATTTTACTCATAATATCAGTGTTGCACAGGCAGAAAAGGTGAATTGAAGAAGAATCATACCAGGATTTGGAAAAAAATTACAAAACTAAAACTTTAGGAAAGTTAAGCTTTCAGATTTTAATCTCATTACTGATATTATAATCTGATATGAACATATATATTTCAGCAAATATATATATATATTTCCAGCAATGAATAGATTTTTCTCTAATTCTGAATGTTGCTTTAAAAATGTTTACTATTTACTTGTTTCAAAACTTTACAGAACAAAAAATACTTCACCACTGTGATACTAATTCTGTGTCTAATAAGACTTTTTTTATTTTTTATAATTTCTTCTCTCACAAAAGTTTAGGCTCTGTTATCAAACTTTTTATAAAAATTGCAAAACTCTAAACTGGTTGGAATTCAATGATAGTATTATTCATTTCACATATAAGTAACCACATTATTATTTAATATTCTGGAAACAAATGGTTATAAATCCTACAGAAAATTGTTTACTGATATACTTTTCCTAGGTCAGAAGATTTATATCTGACTTAAAATTTGGGTTGACTTAAACTATATCTTAAAAAACAGTTTTGTAGAAATTGAATATTCCCCCCCCCCAGACACGTAGATGGCACTGACCTAGGCAATGCATTTTTGAGGTTCATTCAAAGCAGTTGATTGGCTGTAGACATGCTGACTACCTCTGTAGTTCAGCTGTATTTTCCGAACAGGCTCAGCTCACGTGTGAAAGAGTAACTAGGCAGCTTCAGGGAACCTAAGCTGTTCAACTGCCCAGGTCAGATTTTACAGTAAAACAGGAAGACATTTATTTTTAAATGAATTGTCATAAGAAGTTCAATTTTATTATTTTTTCGAATTGGATTTAAAAATCCAGAAAGTAATTGAAAACCTGCAGTGTTGTAAATTAAGAGGCATACAAAAGGTTTTCATCTTCAAACTATCTCTTCCTTCTCCACACTCTTGCCTGCTACAGCCCCTCTAATTGCTCTGCCTTAAGAATCATATTCCCAGGGGCACACACAACTAAAGGGCAAAAAAATCCTGAGAAAGTTTACACGTTGAGCTATTAAACAGGGTAACATCAATTTATAAAATCGATCTCTAATGACATGGCTGGCTGGGAGGGAGGCCCTAGAAAAATGGCATTCAGGAAAGTTTTGAAAGGTCAGAGTAAGGAAAAGAAACTGATCTATAACAACATAATCAGTGACCTAGGCCCAGAGCAAGGAACTCTGGACAGTCAAGAGCACAATAAGACTTCCAAGATTCAGAGGAGAGGAGTAGCCTTTAATGACAGAAAACTGTTGAAAGAAGACAAGGAGCGCGATGAACACACACATCACCTGTCATTCAATTAATGTCTCCTGTTAGCTGAGTCTTGGCATACCACTAAAATCACTTTTCTGCCACTCTAATTCCATTGTACTAAAAGTTTTTACAGTGAATTTCCTTCGAAGAAGACACATTTAGTCTAGAACTTTATGTTTTTAATTTGTTTCTCAGTCTTATAGACTTACACTACTTTGGCAAATGCATCGCTAACCCACTCCTCATGGGTCCATACAACTGCATTTGTATTAAGGGCAATATCACAGTCTAGTAGTGATTGCTTGTGATGTCCTCCTTTCATACATCTGTGGAATGTTCCCTCCATACTTTTCTAAAAGCCAGTTTCCCAACTCTGAAATTGTAACAGAAATTCATAGGATGACATATCTCTAAAATTAAGTATGAATGTCTGACCTCTTTCACACATAATCTTGTTGTTTGTTTCTAATAACTGACTCAATATTGGAATGAAGCCAACAAAATAAAACTTAAGAAAGAGAATGGCAAGGTTCTATGAGTACAGGTTCAAAACAGCAACTGCACAAGTATAGAAGCAGACAAAACTGACTCAGCCACAATTCATTTGAAAGAGATCTGGAACTTTTAGTAGACAAGCTTAAGATGAGCCAACAATATGTCACATCTGCTCCAAACTATATTAATGGCAAGCTTGGCTGCCTTAATAGAAGTATAGTGTTGCCAAGGAAGCAATAATCTTGCTGTTCCTGGCCCCACCCTGCTCAGTTTAGAGCATTGCATTCTGGGTACCCTATTTTAGATGATATCCGTAGAAGACTGATGGGTGGTGAAAGGGCAAGAAATCACACTTGAGTATAATGGTTGAGGGAATTACATTGCTTAGCCTAGAGAAGATGACATTAAATACAAATATAGCTGTCTTTATATACTAAAATCAACTGTTCTATAGAGGATGGTTTGTAGGTATGGGAGTAAAAAACATTTACTAATTCATGGTGTTATTTTAGATTATGTATAGATAGATTTCATTCTAGTTATATTCCATGCAGAAATAAGTAGCAATAAGTACCAGGAACCCAATATGAGCCTATGTCAATGGAAATTAAGTAGCAGGAAATATTTGGACCTAGTAATATAATCCATGATAGTGCTAGAGACAGAAAGCAGTTCTCTACAGACTGGAGATATCATTCAAGTCCTGAGTCCCTATCTATTAGCCAAGCCAGCATTTTAAATAGCCACAAAACACCTAAGATTGTTATGGGAACTCTAAGATATTAGAGCTAAAAGAGATCCTAGCAATCACTTGGTTTAATCTTCTTATAAAGAATTGAGGCCGAGAAAAATTAAATGATTTTCAAAGTTCATACTACAAATCACAGGCAGATCAGAAACCAGAATTCTCGTTTACTGACTCCCAGTTCAGGTGTCAAGTTTGTTCATTTTACTAAGTCATCATTTAAATGATATTAGTGGCATAGTTTTTTCTTCATTGTATAAAATATTAATTATAGAAATTCTTCATTTGTTTTGAACTCTCTTACCTAACCTTCTCAGTTATAGGGAATATCACCAGAAAATAAGCAGAAAGGCCTCTAAAGCACGAAAATAGAAGTCTTGAAAATTTATGTACTAAGCTTATTAACTCTATTTAAACTGGAAGTTTCATTCAGATCATTTATTCAGACACTAGTTCTGTTTGGTTACCTAATCCTTCTGAGCTTTTATTTCCTCATTTGTAAAATAAAAAATAATAAGGCCTATTTCACTGGGTTATTTTAAAAATTAGATTAGGTACTTTATGTAAGTTGTTTGCCTTGCACAAAAAAGTTCCATAAACGTCAACCATTATTACTATTCACTGGTTATACAAGTATATTGGAGATGTGACAAGGTGCTCCTTACTTCTGCAAGAGAACAGGAATCTATCTACCTTTCCTTATGGGCCCAGCACAGAATGAAAGTCTCGAACTACTACATGGCCAGCTATTCCCCTCCCAAACAGTAGACAGTGATTCTTGCTCCCATAAGCCAGCGTACCTTCTCCTCAACATTACTCATCCTAGTATTCCACAATACAAAGATCTACTCACAGAATGGGTAGAAAGCATCCAGATCTACCCTAATCCTTATACCATGCTATCCCTTGTTCCCTGAAGTAGCTTTTGAATACTTACCAACTGTCCTTTTCCCCCAGGTACATATACACATTTATCAACCTAAAGATACTATTGTACAATTTTATATTGCTATGGCAGTATACTTTATATTATCTTGGGAACAAAATATCTGCACTGTGCACAGGTTTTATGTTTTTATTGATTTAACCACAACTAAGGCTGTAATCTTGTTATGGTAAAATTATAGGATAATTATATATTTGTCATGATATTAAATCAGTTAAGTCACAGAACAGCATTAAACTTGTGAAAAGTTAACAGAATTTTGTAAAGTTATAGCTGTGTTTTATATTTTCTAAGCTACCCTCCCAAGTATATCTTTTGAATTATCTCCAAAAGCCTTTTTCCCATATTACTTTTTCAAAATGTGTTATTTTCTACATGGTCATAGCAGGATGGGCACCACTTTGGAATGTCAGAGCTATGGATGGATGCAGGCCATGCCTCTGCCACCAATGAACTCTATGACCTTGAACAAGACACATAGCGTTCCATCCACTGTTTCTGTGCTAAACTGCAATACCTTTCTCTACCTCTAACTCAGACTTTTCTAACTCAGAAATAGAAGCCATGCTTTTCCTTCAACACTACAATATTAGTCTTATAGTATACTCCTAAGTGAGGCACACTGTCTTCTCCAGTGACACCCCTGCTTATCAGCAGCACCGCAGCAGCATTGATGAAGTGTAATCTCTGGGGACAGACAACTTGAGTTTGAATCCTGGCCTTGCCAGCTGCTGCCTCTATGGCCTTGAGTATGTTTTTTTAACTACTTTATGTCTGTTTCCTCATCTGTAATATGAAAATAATACCTACCTCATTGTAGTTGTTTTGAGAATTAAGTTAAACTGTACCTGTGAAGTACTTAGTAGAATTCTTGGCACACAATAAAGTTTCTATAAATGAGTGCCTGTTGTTATTACTGTTATTAGAAGTAAATGTGTTCTTTTACTAATTTAGTCATGCATCCATTCAATTATTGAATTAAACCCCTGTGTGTAAGTCATTGCCAGGTATACGCAGTTGCGGAAAAATACTGCAGTCTTTTTAACTGTTATAACTCTGATAGTCTAGATGAGAATACAGATTAGGTTGTTTTATAAAGTTTCAGATCTTAAATCCCCCAAGCCCTGTTTTAATCTTTTTATTATTACTGCCTTTTTTTTTTTTTTTTTGTCTTTTATCTTTTTTCCGTGTCCGGCAACGGATCGCAACCCTCAGTGTTGCCCCCGTACCGGACCGGAGACCGGCAACGGGATTGCAAACCTCGGTGTTGCTCCCACGCCTCGCTCAGCCAGTGAGCGGGAGCCGGTCTGTATGTGGGATCCGAACCCTCGGGCGGGAGCGCCGCCGCGCTTCCCAAGCGGCGCACTATCCAGTGCGCCACCGGGCCGGCCCCAATATTACTGCCTTTTTATGCTGGAGATTTTTCTGGAAGAAAGCATAGAAAAATTTTAGGAAAAATTTTAATGTTTCCAGAATTATTAAAAGCAGGTTATTCGAAAACTCTTATGAGCTAGAATGATTCGGATATTAGTAACATGTCAGAGCACATTGAATGTGGTTTAAATCTTAAATACCAACTGATCCTGTAAATCATTTAACATCCCTGAATTCAAGCACGTGCACATATCTAACCAAAAAATTTAAAATAGAAGTCAATATCGAGCCATTTTGAAGTTTATCTATTCATAGTTCCCTCTCTCTTGCATTCACATTTCCCCTGACAAATTTCTACATTTATATTTATTTAGTTATTTTCCTTTCCTAGTAGTTAAACAGGAATAACATTTTGTTTTGTTTTCTTTTCTATCCCTAGTACTTGGCCTAGTGCCTGACACAAGTGCTCACTTAATAAATATTTATGGAATTCATCCATTTATTCCCTCAAGAAATATTTACTGAGCACCTACTATGTTCCAGACACCATTCTAGGTATTGGATATATAACAGTAAATAAAACAGACAAAAATTCCTGCTTTCTCCTTCTCATTGGGCAGTTTACATACAATATTTTTAAAGAATACTATATAGTATGTTAGAGACTGATAAATGCTAAGGAGGAAGAGAAAGGATAGAAGTATGTGTTTGGGGGAGAGAGGACAGGGAAGGTCTCAGTGAAAAAGGTAACATTTCAGTAAAGACTAGGAAGAAGAAAGGGAGTGAGTTACACAAATACCTAGGGGAGGAAATATTTCAGGCAGAGAAACAGGTAGTGCAAAGGCCATGTTGCAGATGCTTGAATGACCTTGCCCTAGGAGCAGCAAAGGGGGCCACTGTGAACAGAGTAGCGGGAGCAAGGGAGATAGCAATAGTAGGGGTGAGAGTGACAAGTGTAGATCTTCCGGAGCTTTGTAGACCATTGTAAAGATTTTAAACTTTACTCTGAGTGAACTGAGAAGTCATTGAAGAGTTCTGAGCAGAAAATATGTTCTAATTTATATTCTGAAAGGATTATTCTGATTTTGTATTTAGAGTAAACTTGGGAGGACAAGGGGGAGGCTATTGCAGTAATTCTAGTATAGGTAAGAGATGATAGTATCTTGGACTAAGGATGATAACAATAGGGGTGGCAAGAAGTGGTCACTGAAGATGTGTTTTGGATATAGAAACAATAGGATTTATTTACAGGATGAATGTAGGATGTGAGAAAAAGAGATATATCAAAGATAATTCCAGAGTTTTGAGCCCAATTAACAGGAAGACTGGCATTGTCATTACTGGCAAAGGGGGGGAAATACTGAGTTCCCTTTTGGACATGTTAACGTAGAGATGCCTAATAGTCACCAAGGTAGAGATGAATTTATGAGTCTAGAGATTAGAGGAGAGGCCTAAGCTAAAGATATAAATTCGGTAGTCATTAGCCATGAGACTAGATGAAATCACCTAGGGAATGACAGAAAAGAATATATTATTTCTCTTATGAAAGTGTTTTATTAGTGGTGTATCAATATTATTCATATGCAGGAAAAAAGCAAATGAGGAAAAGAGCTTAAATTAAAGCATGGGTAATTTCACTAAACATGAGAAAGTGTCCCAACTGCAAGGGTAATATAACATTGGAATAACCTGCTGAAGGAGACTGCAGAGGTTCCATTCTTGGAAAGGTTTAAGGAAAGTTTTGCCAGTTATCTGTCTTGAATGATTTCGACTACTGGGGGAGCCTTTTGTCCTATCAGAGTGTGACCAAAAGAAGAAAATGAGAGCCACAGTAAAAGCAACAGAGTTTATTATAAATATATACATATTGTATATATTCATCAAAAAATTAGTATAGGCTCATCAATGAATATTTGGTAATCACCAAAAAAAGGTAAAAGAATAACCAGAACATATCACTGTTGTAATCTAGTATATTTATTTTCAGCATTTTCCTGTTCATTTAGAGAAACTTGTGAGGTTTTTTTTTAGTGTGATAAATATAGATTATTCTTTTTAAATTGATTTTTATTTTTATTTTATTTTTTATTTTTAAAATTTTTTTTTCGTTAAATTTTTATTTTGTCAATATACAATGTATTTGATTATTATGGCCCATCACCGACACCTCCCTCCCTCCTCCCTCTCTCCCCTCCCACCCAAGAATGTCCTTTCCGTTTGTTTGCTGTAACAACTTCAAAAAAGTATAGTTGTTATATCTTCTCCCCCCCCCCCCGGTTTTTTTTTGTGTGTGTATATGGGTGAATTAATTTGTTTATTTTTAGCTCCCACCAATGAGTGAGAACATGTGGTATTTCTTTTTCTCTGCCTGACTCGTTTCACTCAATATTATTCTCTCAAGGTCCATCCATGTTGTTGCAAATGGCAGTATTTCATTCGTTTTTATAGCTGAGTAGTATTCCATTGTGTAGATATACCACATTTTCCGTATCCACTCATCCGATGATGGACATTTGGGCTGATTCCAGCTCTTGGCTATTGTGAAGAGTGCTGCAATGAACATTGGGAAACAAGTAAACCTTCGACTTGATGATTTCCATTCCTTTGGATATATTCCCAGCAGTGAAATAGCTGGGTCATATGGTAGATCAATCTGCAACTGTTTGAGGAACCTCCAAACCATTTTCCATAGGGGTTGCACCATTATGCATTCCCACCAACAATGTAAGAGAGTTCCTTTTTCTCCGCAACCACACCAGCATTTATCTTTCAGCATCTTTTGGATTTTGGCCATCCTAACTGGGGTGAGATGGTATCTCAGTGTGGTTTTGATTTGCATTTCCCGGATGCTGAGTGATGTTGAGCATTTTTTCATATGACTGTTGGCCATTTGCATATCTTCTTTAGAGAAATGCCTACTTAGCTCTTTTGCCCATTTTATTATTGGGTTGCTTGTTTTTTTCTTGTAAAGTTGTTTGAGTTCTTTATATATTCTGGATATTAGTCCTTTGTCAGACATGTATTTTGCAAATATTTTCTCCCACTCTGTTGGCTGTCTTTTAGCTCTGTTAATTGTTTCTTTTGCTGTGCAGAAACTTTTCAGTTTGATATAGTCCCATTTGTTTATTTTTCCTTTGGTTGCCCATGCTTTTGGGGTCATATTCATGAAGTCTGTGCCCAGCCCTATTTGCTGAAGGGTTTCTCCTATATTTTCTTTAATAAGTTTTATTGTTTCAGGGTGTATATTTAAATCCTTAATCCATTTTGAGTTGATTTTAGTAAATGGTGAGAGATGTGGGTCTAGTTTCAATCTCCTGCAAATGGATAACCAGTTATCCCAGCACCCTTTGCTGAAGAGGGAGTCCCGACCCCAGTGAATAGACTTAATGCCTTTGTCGAAGATCAAATGGCAGTAAGTGCGTGGGTTGATTTCAGGGTGCTCTATTCTATTCCATTGATCAGAGTCTCTGTTATTATACCAATACCATGCTGTTTTGGTTATTATAGCCCATTCTCCTACATATGGATGTCCAGTTCTCCCAGCACCATTTGCTGAAGAGGCAGTCCCAACCCCAGTGAATAGGCTTGGTNGTCTTTTTTACTGACTGGTAATGGGATCGCAACCCTCGGTGTCGCGCCCGCACCGCGCTCAACCAGTGAGCGGGAACCAGTCTCCACATGGGATCCGAACCCTTGGCTGGAGCGCCACTGCGCTCCCAAGCGGCGCACTCTCCAGTGCGCCACCGGGCCGGCCCTATTGAGGATTTTTGCATCTATATCCATCAAGGATATTGACCTGTAGTTTTCTTTCTTGGTTATATCTTTACCTGGATTTGGTATCAGGATGATGTTTGCTTCGTAGAATGTGTTTGGAAGCTTTGCTTCTGCTTCAATCTTTTGGAATAGTTTGTAAAGAATCGGTGTCATTTCCTCT